>NC_044916.1:38041813-38080281 GCF_003576645.1 Ipomoea triloba | reverse complement strand
AACCCTGAACCCTGAACCCTGAACCCTGAACCCTGAACCCTGAACCCTGAACCCTGAACCCTGAACCCTGAACCCTGAACCCTGAACCCTGAACCCTAAACCCTAAACCCTAAACCCTAAACCCTAAACCCTAAACCCTAAACCCTAAACCCTAAACCCTAAACCCTAAACCCTAAACCCTAAACCCTAAACCCTAAACCCTAAACCCTAAACCCTAAACCCTAAACCCTAAACCCTAAACCCTAAACCCTAAACCCTAAACCCTAAACCCTAAACCCTAAACCCTAAACCCTAAACCCTAAACCCTAAACCCTAAACCCTAAACCCTAAACCCTAAANCCCTAAACCCTAAACCCTAAACCCTAAACCCTAAACCCTAAACCCTAAACCCTAAACCCTAAACCCTAAACCCTAAACCCTAAACCCTAAACCCTAAACCCTAAACCCTAGGGTCGCGGTGCGTGGCTCAGATCTCGGGGCTCGGGCTCGGGTCTCAGGTCCTGGGTCCATTGTCAAGGGTCTCAGGTCTCGGGTCTCGGGTCTCGGGTCCCGGGTCCAAGGTCAAAGGTCTTTGGTTCGGGTTCTCGGGTCTCGGGTCCCTAGTTCTCGGGGTTGGGTCCCTGGTCCAAGGTTCGGTTCTTAGGCCTCGGGGTCTGGTCTCGAGGCTCTGGTCGGGGGTTTCGGATCCCGGGTCCCGGGTACGGGGTCTCGGGTGTCACATATAGGGTCTCGGATCCCCGGTTCTCAAGTCTCGGGCCTAGGGTTTCGAGTCCTGGGTCTGGGGCTCGGGATCGGTCTCGGGACTCAGGTCCCGAGGTCTCGGGTCAGGGGTCTCGGGTCTCTAGTCCCTGGTATTCGGGGCTATTGCCTCGGGGATCTGGTATTGGATCTCGTGGTTTTGGCTTAGGTCTCGGGTCTCGGGTCTAGGGTCTCTGGGCTCAGGCTGGGGTCTCGGGCCCGGGTCCGGTGTCTCGGGTCTCTGGTCTGTAGTCTCGGGTCTCGCATCCCCGGTTCTCGGTGCTCGAGCTCGGGTCTCGGGCCTAGGATCTCGGGGCTCGGGGCTAGGGTCTAGGGTCTCGGGGCACGAGTCCTAGTTCTCGGGTCCCAAATTCTCGGGGCTCAAGTCCCGGGTTCGGGGTCTCGGTCTCAGGTCTGAGGTCTCGAGCCTCGGGTCTAGTTCTCGGGTCTTAAGCCTAGGGTCCCGGGTCCCGATTTCGGGGTCTGGGTCTTGGGTCACGGGTCTCGGGTCTCGTTTCTCGGGACTCGAGTCCCTGAATCTTGGGGCTCGATCTCGGGCTTATGATCTCGGGTACTGGGTACGGGGCCTCGGGTCTTGGATCTCGTGTCTCGGTTCCCCGGTCCTAGGGGCTCAAGCTCGGGTCTCGGGCCTAGGGGTCTGATCTCGGGGCTCTGGTCCGGGGTCTCGGATCTCGGGTCCCGAGTACGGGGTCTCGGGTGTCATATATGGGGTCTCGGATCCCCGGTTCTCAGGTCTCGGGCCTGGGGTTTCGCGTCCCGGGTCTGGGGCTTGGGATCGGTTTCGGGGCTCGGGCCTCTGGTCCCTGGTTCTCGGGGCTATTGCCTCGGGGATCGAGTCTTGGATCTCGTGGTTTGGGCTTGGGTCTCGGGTCTTGGGTCTAGGGTCTCAGGGCTCAGGCTGGGGTCTCGGGCCCAGGTCTAGTGTCTCGGGTCTCTGGTCTGTAGTCTCGGGTCTCGGGTCCCCGGTTCTCGGTGCTCGGGCTCGGGTCTCGGGCCTAGGATCTCGGGGCTCGATTCTCGGGCTTCGGGTCTCGGGTCTAGGGTCTCGTGTCTCGGGTCTCGGGTCTAGGGTTTTGGGTCTCGGGTCTTAGGTCTCGGGGCTCGAGTCTCGGGCCTCGGGCTTCAGGTCTCGGGTCTCGAGGTTCAGGCTTCGGGTTTCGGGTCTCGGTTCTCGGGTCTAGGGTTTCAGGTCTCGGGTCTTGAGTCTAGGGTCTCGGGTCTCGGGGTCAGGGTTCGGGGTTCGGGGTCTTGGGTCTCGGGTCTTGGGCTTCGGGCTTCGGGTCTAGGGTTTAGGGTCTTGGGTCTCAGGTCTCGGGTCTAGGGTTTCATGTGTCGGGGTCCGGGTATCGGTCTTTGGGTTGCGGGTCTCGGGTCTCGGGTCTTGGGCTTCGGGCTAAGGGTCTCGGGTCTAGGGTCTCGGATCTCGGGTCTCTTCTCAAGGCTCAGGGCTCGGGTCTCGGGGTTCGGGCTTCGGGTCTCGGGTCTCGGGCGTCGGGTATAGGGTCTCGAGGTTCGGGTCTCGGGTCTCCACTTTTCATTATGTTCCATTCACTGATATTTTGTTTCAGATTGTATGTGACTTGATTATTTGATTTTGGCTAAAGTGTCATCTAGCACCATGAACTATATCCAATTATTCATGCCGCACCCTGAACTTTCATATCATATATATCGAGCCGCAAACCAAAATAAAAAATTCACCTAGAACTTTTAGCAGGTTTCCAAGTCTTCCTGCTGACATGGCGCAGGTTTTCAAGTGATGTGACATTTCTTTTAACCTTATGTTGTCCATGTAAGCATTTACATATTAAAATTTAAAAAAAAAATACAAACAAAAAAAAATTAGCATTTCTATAAATTTGGAAAATTGAAAAAATACTAAACAATAAATTAGCCAAAAAATATAAATTCTGAAAAAAAAAATTGAAACATTGGAATTGCAAAATTGAAAAGTATACATTATGAAAATAAAGAGAATAAAATTCTAGTTATTTTAATATAATAATTTTGTTTTTTGTTTAATTTTATATGTAAACGCTTACATGGACAACATAAGGTTAAGAGAAATGCCACATCAAACGCCATGTCAGCAAGAAGACCTGGAAACCTGCTAAAAGTTCTAGGTGAATTTTTTATTTTGGTTTGAGGCTCGATATATATGATATGAAAGTTCAGGGTGCGGCATGAATAATTGGATATAGTTCATGGTGCTAGATGACACTTTAGCCTTTGATTTTTGGAAGTTGTAGAATCATTCTAGTTCATTCTCTCTATTTGTATATTTGCAAACTTGTGTTGCTTCAGTACGAGAGCACATTAATCAATGTGCCTTTACTTGGCTCTTATGGTTGCTGAAGAATGCTTTTAAAAAAGTAGGTAGTCTCTTGTTTATCTGTTTGTGTATTTGCAAGCATGTGTTGCTTCAGTATGAGAGCACATTAATCAATGTGCCTTTACTGGCTCTTATAGTTGCTGAAGAATGCTTTTAAAAAAGAAGGTAGTCTCTTGTTTATCTGTTTTTGTATTTGCTTGCATCAATGCATGTGATATAATTTAGAAATGGGTTGGTAGTTGGGCTCTTATGAAATTGATGTTTTATGTGTTATATCTTTTGAGTGGGAGAAACTTTGGAATAGAGTTTGTATTTAAGACATGGTAATGCTAAAAAAAACATTTAAATTATGGCTCTATTTGGCACTCCTTGATGAAGAGCTAGTTGTAAGAAGCAGAAAACTATTAAGATAAGTGATTGCATGCGATGTTGCTCTATTTGGCGCACTGAGCTAGTTGTTAGAAGCTGAATACTGTTAAGATAAGTGATTGAGATTAAAAATGTTTTCTAAAATTAGTTCTTGATTAAGTTGATATATATAAAAAAGACTCCAAATGACATCTTTATATATACATATATATATATTTTTTGAAACCAAAATGACATCTTTATATTAAAAACACAAAATAACAAGCATAGAAACAAAAATAAATTGAATGGTGGGAGTTGTTTTTCTCCGAATGCTACGTGGGATAGTGCTTGAAATTAAGAGCTTTTTTAAAACTCTTATTTACCAAACATAATTAAAAGTTTAATTATAGTTTAAAATAAGCGATAAACTCTTAAAACGTCATCGTCAAACAGAGTCCATACAAAAAACGATGACTTAGATGATTTCATTCTTAGAGTGTTTTTTGGTATTCTAAGAAAGTGGCATATCATTTCTTCAACTCTGTTGAGCTGAAAAAACATTGAGAGCCTTTTATCCCCTGAAACATATTTGTTTTTATCCCTTGGCAATTGTCTACCATGGTGTTGGTAAGTGTAAAGTCTTATTATCACCAGGGATACCATTTAAAAAAAATATTATTCATGTTAATGGTACTTCTTTCTTTCCTTTTTTTCCCCTCTATCACAAAATATTCTCCCTATCAATTCTCTTTTTCAAAATAGAAGTTCTCTTTTTAATATATTTAATTGTTGTTTATGTGAAGAAGCAGAGGATTTATGTGCTCAAATTCTTTGACATTATTTCTGCATATTGGTTTTTAATCAGTAGAATCTGTCAAATTTTTATTGATTGTGTCACCTATTTTTTAAAGTTAACCTTTTCAGAAGTCACATTCTTGGTTTCAACTTCCCAATGGGAAATGGGAGCTTGCGACAATCATTTCTACCTCTGGAACTGAGTCAGTGATATCATTTCCTGTGGGAAAAGTGAGTTTAACTAGTTAGGTTTTGTGTTTGGTCTATACTCTATAGTAGTCAAGTTTATAATTATTTCTTTTTCTTTTTGGTGGCTTGATTACAGGTGTTGAAAGTGAAATCTGAAAATCTGCTACCAGCTAATCCAGATATCCTTGATAGGGTTGATGATCTTATGCAACTAAGTTATCTAAATGGCATATTTAGTCCCTGAGTTATAGGGGTTGTGTAGACTCAGTCCCTGAGTTATAGCCGTATCCGAGTTTAGTCCCTGAGTTATTCGCAAAGTGGCGAGTTTAGTCCCTGACCATTAAATTTGACCAAAAAAAATAAAAAATATTCAAAATTTGAGGGGTAAAATAGGAAATTCACATTTTATTCTTCTTCTTATATCAAACCACTTTTACAATATTATTTTTCACTTCTTAGCCTAATTATTTTCAAGATTATTCAATTTTAAAAGCATTTTAATAACTTTCAAATGACTTGTTATGAACCTGACTCTCGTATAACACACTTAAGACTTAGCACAAATAAAGAAATGCATGATCATTATATTTAGGTGTATGAAACACACTATCCTAACAAGTTTTTTTTTTTTTTACTAAGCAACAAATGTAATAAAATTAAAACTTTTGAGATAGGATAGTTTGTAAAAAAAATCTCAAAAGTTTAAATTTTATTACATTTGTTGCTTAGTAAAAAAATAAAAACTTGTTAGGATAGTGTGTTTCATACACCTAAATACAATGATCATGTGTTTCTTTGTTTGTGCTAAGTCTTAAGTATGTTATACGAGAGCCAGGTTCCTAACAAGTCATTTGAAAGTTATTAAAATGCTTTTAAAATTGAAGAATCTTGAAAATAATTAGGCTAAGAAGTGAAAAATAATATTGTAAAAGTGGTTTTGATATAAGAAGAAGAATAAAATGTGAATTTCCTATTTTACCCCTCAAATTTTAAATATTTTTTAATTTTTTCGTCAAATTTAATGGCCAGGGACTAAACTCGCCACTTTGAGAATAACTCAGGGACTAAACTTGGATACGGCCATAACTAATGGACTGAATCTACACTACCCCTATAACTCAGGGACTAAATATGCAATTTTCCCTATTTTCAATTGGTGTATATGTTAGTCCTGCTTATTGAGTACTGTATTTCGCTAATAAATGGATTAATGGCTATAAGAACTGGTCCAGCTTTTGTCTGGAAAAAGTGCATTAAAAGATTACGGTTGCTACCTTCCACCCGTAAAATGCTTGCAATTTACCAACCAAGAACAAGGGCATAAAAGATTGCTGGACATTGGACAACAATAATTAGCCCCCTTCACATATCCTAAGCCAAGTGGCATTATACAAGCATATGCACAAGTAATTACAGTGAAAAATTACAATAATATGGGTTACGGAAACTTTAAAATGGAATTATGTATCTAGATCTTGTAGAAATGTAGACAAATGAATATATGCATTATAAGTTTAAAATCTTTTGTGCTTTCAGTCAAGAGACCAGTTTATTCCAAATTTTATCCACCATCAATTTTACTGGTTTCCTAAATTAAAACATTGCTATTTGTCATTTGAAGCTTCTCATTTAACAGGGTCTTGTAGTGATTGTCTCTATATTCCAAATCCCGCATGAATTCAATCTACAGAAAGAACACGAAGTATCAGCAAAAGTTAGCTAACTTTGAAATAAAATTATACGCACAAATTAGAGAAAATTTGGCCCAAATTCTCAAAGCGCACAGTTTACATTAAACAACTGCACAAAACCTTCTATAGATGCTTTAGAGAAAAAATAAATAAATAAATAAATAAATAAAGACTAACTGCAGCATGGCATCAGGTTTGACTGGATAAGAATAAAAGGAATAAGAGGCTGCAGTAAAACAACAACAGATTGCTTCTATAATCAACAGGCCTAGCAATTGGTGTTTAGTGAACCTAACTACTCGGTTGCATTTCTACTGATTTCAATAGGTTTATTACCTATTGCCCTATGCAACTTGTGGTACAAAAGTGCAAACTAATGCAAACCATTACTTTTATTTCAGAAATATCAGTTAAAATGGAACAATAGAAAAAATCTCAGGAAGAACATGAGGCACCTCATGATGGCATGAAGGTTAACTAGATAATACATGATAGTAATGGGAAACACGTGAGCATACAAGTTCAGAATCATGATCATCTGATAAGGACATGTGCCAAGCCAAACATAACCCAACATGGGTAATATTCTTGTATTGGGAAGACGGATTCTTCTTGGGTCAAGACTTACTTTTTTCGGCATTTGACAAATTGAACATGTTCTAGTATTTTGGCTATATCTCTCTCATATGGAGTTTGATTGAAATGATTCAAGATTATGGAATGCTAAGAGAAAGATCTACAACTTTCATGTTTTGAAAATGATCAAATTGGTCAGAAATGGTCTGAGTTACTAGTCATGCACATTGCACAGTGAGCTTCCTAGAAGGAAAAGATGCTTTCTCTACTCAAATTAGGGAGTTTCCTTAACAAGAGGTCTTGCATGAAATTATCTTGTATTTTTTAAACTTCTTTATTATTTTTCAAATTTTATTTAAATTTAATTTCTAAATGGTATAGACTTTAAACTTAGGGTTGGGAATAGGGTTACATGCCACTTCCATCCTAAATTCATGCTCTTTGTAATTTTTGAGACCTCTGTTTTAATTATTAATTATTTTAAAGACTTGGTCTTATTCTTTGAGTTTCTAATTCTCACTCTAACTAGTCATGCACTAGGATCATGTGTGAGTGTTCTTGGAGAGTTGGTGGAAACACCTCGTGTGTTAGGTCCACTCAAGGCTCTAAATGTATTTTATTTCACTCTTGAATTTATGAGAGACAAGGGTGATTCAAACATAGGGTGTTGGTGCCTACCTATACCATATACCATATACATTGCTGTAGCACATACCTGCTTTTGGAATAAATCGAATTCATCTGAACTCAGCAAACCATCATTATTTGAATCAAGTAGCTGCATCATCTCTCGAGCATCTTCGCCTTGAGCACCAAGCTCTTCCATCACTTCCATAAGTTCTTCAATGCTGATTTTTCCATCTCCATTTTTGTCAAGAAGGTGAAACACCATGTCTCTATTGTCAACACCAAGATCTTTAGGATTTGTTGAGGGGAGATCTTTAAGACGCAGAGCTGCAAGTTCTGCTGCAGCCATCATAATTGCCTTCAAACGTCTTGCCTGCATACATATAAAGACACCACATTAGTTTTCTAAACCAGTGTAAGCACGTTAAAGAAAAGGCTGCATACCATTATATATTGTGCTCCCCACAGCCTCAAGAATGCATGATAATAAATTCAGCTAATTGAAGAAAAAGTTGGACACCATAAATATTATGCTTTGCCCAGCCCCAATACCCCATGACAAAAATTTACCAAATTGAAAAAAAGGTTGACAATAATTACATATTGTGCACATCTCAAACCATGGCAATAAATTAGCCCCACTGAACAAGAACAATAACCATCATATTGTGCAGATCTCAATACCCCATGGCAATAAATTAGCCCCACTGGACAAGAACAATAACCATCACTCTACATCTCTACAAACAATGGAAAACTGGACAAAACGCAAGATTTCCAGAACCTCCAGAGTGGAAGAAGTACTTTGCAAAACCATCTTAGTGTTACTTCAACTCGTATATAAGGGTTGTTATGCATTCACTGCACAGAAATATTCCAAAAGAAAGGGCAAAGATTCACATGTGTATACCTCTTCTGGATCAGTAAGACCACCCTTGTATAATGCATGAGATGCTGTTCCACCTGCTGCAAGCATGTCCATATCTGATGTGCGTATTTGAATTTCCATCAGTGGTCTATTATGGCCATTTTCATTTATATCAACAGCCATGTGTAAGCTCTTGTAGCCATTGGCCTTGGGCTTGGCAATATAGTCTTTTGACCTACTAGGTATTTCTTGCCACAATGATTGAACAATTTCACGTGTCCTGTAGCAAGCCTTTACCCCAACTTCTGACTCATTTTTGCCAGATGCAGGGCTCAATATGACCCTCAACCCTAATATATCGTTTACCTCTTCCAGTTTACGGCCATCCCTCAGAAGTTTCTTCATGGAACTATATCGACTTTTGTACCGACCCTCAACAGAGATGCTATCAACCATTTCTGCTAAGATAGCATCAGATGTAAGGGAGTTGAGCAACTGTTCCTTGTAAACATCTATCAGGGGTTTGCTTCCTGTCTCATGGCTCCTCAACCAAGCATCCAGATAAAGATAAGAATAAGGAAACAAATACTGGAAAGAAAGATCTTCCAGTTCCACAGACAAAAGGTTCATTCCAATGGCATGTGCTAAAGGAGCATGTATCTTCATCACCTCTAGAGAAAGCATTTGTTGTTTGTACCTGGGAAGGTAACCAAGATGCCGCATTGTATCTAGCTTAAGAGCCAAGTCTAAAATCAAAGCCCTGACATCATAGTATGTAAGGCAAAATTTCCTCAATGCAGTGGAGTTGTCATTGTCAAGGAATTGCACTTTGGAAGAAATGTTGTTAACACGCAAGCTTTCATGTAACAGATGAGCAGTGGTGGTACCAATCCTACCCTTCACCTCATAAATGGAGATAGCACCTGCTTCTAAGACTTGTAGCAGAATGCCCGTGGAGATAACCTCTGCATCCATCTGTTAAAACAAGTAGACGGTAAAGAAATTTTTATTAAAGGCTTAACAAATGGTTGTTAGGCTGTTAGCTGTTACTAGTTGATAACATTAGTTTTGTAGAAAGGTGGTAAATTAGATGTTACCTGATAGATGTTTTGTATAATATTCTTTTTGAGGGGCATATAACAAAAACAAAAGTGGTCGTAAAGGTTGCTTAAATAATACAGAAATATATATATATATATATATATATGAAGAGAGAGAGAACCTGCAGATCAGCAAGGATGAGCGCAAGAGACAAAGCCTTGGAAAGAGGAGAGCGGCCATCTGGGGAAAGAGGGAGGGATTGAAGAAGAGGGATGGAAAGCTTGAGAGTCTTGAAGAGTAAGCGGGAGGAGCTGGTGGACAAGGCAGCGGTGTTCATCCTATGGGTGAGATGGTTGAAGGCCCCCACCAGTTCCGCCACCATCTTGCCGCCGGGATGTTCCGGAGAGCCAATAATTTCGGCGGAGGAGGAGGAGGAGACCAGCAGGCGGCGGGGCCTGGGGCGGGAGCTCGGATACAGAGGAGTGGTAAAGAGAAGAAGATTGGTGGAGATCAAGGGGAGGTTGAGCTTAACTGTGGTTGTGACTGTGGGGAGCATTACAGAATTGGAATTGGAATTGAGAGACAAGTGGTGGAGATTGTATGTAATTATGTATATCCCTCTCGTCAGCTGCAAATTTCTTTCAATGAATTGATTTGGAAGGGGGTAGCGTTCTCCGCTTCAGAAATGAACGAGTGGTGCCGAAGAGAATATTGAATAGCTATAATTTTGGTGTATTTGACCATTATTTTGATTTAGTTAAAAAACTAAGGGATAAAGGTCAAATAGACCCTCAAACTATATTGATTTGTGCAATTAGGCCTTCCAACTTAAAAAAGTTTCAATTAGACCCTCAGACTTGTTATTTTGAAGCAATCAAACCCTTTAATCTATTTGTGACCTATAATTGCAGGTCACTTAAAATTTCGGCGAACATTCGGCGAGTGAAGCAACACCGCAGTTGACAGTGGAGCCATCTCCGTCAAACATAGATGGTAACCAAACTTGTTTCCATCTCCAGTGTAACAGAGTCCGTAGTACTACCAAATACTACTAGAAAATGTTCAAATGACCATATTATGTGACAACTAATTCGGTCTTCGGTTCTTTCTTCTTTTTTTTTTATTCGGTTCGGTTTAAGATTCCTGAATTTCAACATTTCCTAGGCGATAAGGAAGTCAATGGGCGCCGCAACTTAACTGGACGTCGTAATAACTATACATGAAACATCACATAACCCAAATCTAAAGTCTAATAATATCTAAATATTAAATACCAACGTACCAAATTAACAATTCAAATAAATTAAAATAAAAAATAAAACTATAATTTTCATTTCAAAACTGGAATTTCATTCCATAAATTTTGGAATGAATTTCTAGTGGAATATATATATAATTTATAATATATATTTATTTATTAATTATATATAACATATATTTATATTTATTTTAAAAAAGCAATGGGTTCGGTTTTTAACTGCACCAAAACGAATCGTTCGATTATTCTAAAGCTACCAATGAATTTTCCAATTTTAACCCAACATGAACCGAACCTCTTCGGTTCAGGTTGCCCAAACTGTATTGCCTAGCCCTAGTGTCAACCACAAAGAGCCCGAGAGAGATGCTGGATAGTTATGCTCGATAACACAGACATGTTCCTCAATTCCCCATCTCCCATGTATGAACACAAGCATATTTAAAAAAGAAAACAATATATTATATTAGAAACCCTCCCGATAGCATATGCTAGCAGTAAAATTACCAAAACATTGAAATATAAAGATTAAAGGAATAATAAATTAACGTACAACAGTAAACAAAAGCAAGAAGTAAACAGTGATTTGTAAAATGGAGGATGCTCGATAACTCTTTCGACCTGCATTTACCGCACTACCTCCGGCTGAAATTAATTAAAGGTCAAAAGTCAGTTAGAGATCAATTAACAAAAAGAAGAATGCTACGTACATTATCTCTTTTATTTCCCAATAGCATTTTTTTTTTTTTTTGAATTGTTGGATAAGAGATAAGGTGAGATGGAGGGGGAAAGAAGAGAGGGGACAGAAAATTTAATTTTTGCAGTAATATGAGGCAAAACTTTGTTATTAAAAGTTATAATAACTGTACGGTCTGCGAACAAAGTAGCCCACTTACTTGCTCGGGAAGCTTTGTATAAGTCTGACTGTATGGACTGTTTTGTGGTCCCTTTTCCCTCTATTGTTCATGCTTTGCATGTACTCTTATTAATCTAATGAAGTTATTTTTATTTTCAAAAAAAAAAAAAAAAAAGAGTTATAATAACTGTACTCTCAAATTTTATTCTCCTACTTTTATTCAATGATATGACAAAAATGATTAGGGGGTGTTTGGTTATTGGCTTATAAGCCAAATTTTAGCTTATTTGACTAAGTTTAGCTTTTTGACCAACCAATAAGCTATTTTGAAGTGTTTGGTAAATGGCTTATTAGCCTTGGCTTATTAGGCCAATAAGCTGAATATTGAAAAGTTAATGGGGGTGTTTGGCAAACGGTTGATAGCTTATAGCTGATAGCTGGTTGGTTTAGCTAGTAGTTGATGGCTAATTGCGTTAACTGGTTTGACCAGCTGGTTGTATTAGCTGGTTATAAAAAACTGTTTGGTAAATTAGTTGTTTACTAGTAGCTGATTGAATGTAAAATGACATTTAAGGGTATTATTATTATTATTATAAAAAAACAAACACACCACCCATTTAAAAGTAAATCCCATTGATTTTAAAGGATAAAATAGTCAATATACCCATTGTTCCNTACATTCAATCAGCTACTAGTAAACAGCTAATTTACCAAACAGTTTTTTATAACCAGCTAATACAATCAGCTGGTCAAACCAGTTAACGCAATCAGCCATTCACTACTAGCTAAACCAACCAGCTATCAGCCGTTTGCCAAACACCCCCTAGATATTTTATCATGTAGATTTTTAAAAAATGTCAGTATTAAAAAGTTGTGAGAGAAAGTAGAAGTTAAGAGTAAGAAATGAAAATCAATCTATTTCTTTTTTCTTTTTTATTTTTAATATATATATATTTTCCTCACTGCGCATTCTGCGTACCATGCTCAATTAGAGGACCCGTTCTCCAACATTTTTTTTTATTGACAGATTTTATTTTTCTCTCCCCACATTCTTAGATGACCTGAAAAAGCTTTTTAAAAATCCCCAGATTCTCTGTAATCTTTCTCTCTTGACATGGATTGAACAATTAAATTCATTTTTTTTTAAACTTCATTCGTAGCACCCAATGAATTGAAGTGACCTTAGGAAGAGAAAATAAAAAACAAAATGGATTATTACCGCACTCTCTTGTGGAATTAGTAGTGGTGGAGCAGATGCAGGACGTCCCTTGAGTCTCGACGTCAAAACCGCAAGTACCCCCGGAGTTGGTGCAGCGTTCACACCCAGTGTCTGGGACGCTGAAAGATAACTTGATCCCATAAAGCCAATCAAGTGGCCCCACGCCCTTCAAGTCATCGGTATTGTACACGCTGGTATAATGCGTGCAGTCCAGTATATTCATGCTCATGTACTTGAGGGTATCGTAGCCGGTGAAGCAGCATGGCGGGGTGGTGTTGGACAGCAGGTGGAAGAGCTTGAAGGAAGTGCAGGCTCCGTAGAGCTCGTCGCAGGAATGGGCGGAGAAATTGAAGCAGAGGTTCTTGTAGCGGTTGAGAACAGGGGAATCGACGGAGCAGTTGAGGAGCGCGAAGACGGTGTCGGGGGAAGGAGGGATGATGGCGGACTGGAGGTCGGTCATGAGGAAGTCATGGTGGGGCTGGAGGATGGAGCAAGTGGACATGGCCGGGTCAAAGATGAGCATGCTGCTGTGGTCGTAATCTATTGACTGGACTTTGTAGCTGCCGGATGGAGTTAAGAAGAAGAGATCGGTGGAGGAGCAGTTGAGCATATGTCGATACTGGGGGGCGCCGCAACCGTCGTCTATGCCGAAAGGATATTTTATGAGAATGTTGTTGCAGAAGTTGCGGCACGTTATTGCAGCAGCGTTTTGCAACACCGCACTAGGAGTTATCATAACCACAAGAGCTAAGACCAAGAAAGTAGTAGGCACTACTACTTGCGATGGAAATATCCTTCTACGGACGAATAACATTGCCATTGTTGTGCTGCTTCAGCTAGCCAACCTCACCCGTCTGCAAATTAACGGATGAAGAATTTCAGGAATCAATGGTGTGTTTCCGGATAATGCGGATTGCTAGCCCACTTTCCAGTTATGACGCTCCACTCGCACACATATCTATGCACTATCTTTCTTGAGTACAGCCTGGTAGGGAGCTCTGTGGGCTCCCGAACGTTGAAAAAGAGGACAACAAACTACGGAAGATGAAATTATGGGATTCGTGTACGTACCCCGGAACAAAGTGAATGCAAAGTCAAAAATTTATAGAATACCGCGAACAAAGAAATAAATTTTTTGAAGAGCACAAATGCACAATTATTTCTTCACACGGGACTCGGGAGTGATTATAAGGCATTCCCCAATAGAATTTTTAGGTGAATTTTTGATACAGTAAAAACTTAGGGTGTGTTTGGTTGGTGGGTTTAGGCATAAGGAATGGGTATGAAAGTGATTGTTTGTGTTTGATTGATAGATTTTGTGAATGCTACTATGGGTTTGGAATACCCCATTAATGAAAAAAACTCATACCCTTATTAAATAAGGGTTTCATATTCCTTCATCATTTCTTCCCTAACTATTAATAATCATTCACATTCCACCCAACTACCAAACATGATAAACACTTTCACCAAATCCCATTACCATTACTAGGTATTTGATACCCATTCCGATTCTGATTCTCATGTGCGTACCAAACGCACCCTTAGTATTAGCCTTTTAACAAATGTGAGATGAGTTTTTAGTGATCTTTTTTTCTGTAAAAATGAGATTTTGACAGGAATTCTGGCCTTCTTGCACCTAGGCGGGTGTGTAAATATGATTTTTTTTTCTTTACTTTCATTTTCTCTTTCCTAATCACGCTTATAAAAACTACACCAAAATCTCCACTATTGATGAATGTCTAACAGTGTACACTGAAATGGGTTAACTATAAATCAAGGTTGAAAAAATCGCTAGGCGCCTATCGCCTAGCCCGCCTTAATCGACGCCTAATTTTTTATTTTTTATTTTTTTAAAATTTTTTTATTTTTTAAAAAAAATTAAAAATTATTTTAAGTGTAATAATTGTAAAGTGTTTAATATTGTAAGTCTTTACACTGTAATTATTATTATTATTATTATTATTATTATTATTATTATTAAGAATTATAATATAATACAAAAGGACATTTTCAGTATTTGATAAGCCTCCAAGATACCCTTAAATCAGGTACATATTAGGGTGTTTTATCACGTTTGTAGCATCCTTACATGGTGAATAATGCTCATAAATGCTTGAAAATCACTAACCTACGCATAGAAGCTACTTTTAGCCTAAAAGAGGTGAAATAGGAGCCCCAGGAGCAAATAGGAGCAAACGTTGAGCTTAAAGAGCGAACCAGGCAAGAACGGAGTCCCGGAGGACCAAACTGGATGGCTACACGCGTGTGAGCATGCGTGAAAACTTTCCAGTAGCCTCCCACGCACGCTCACACGCGTGTGGATGGCGTGGAGACGATGCTGCGCGAATTTCGACTAGGGTTGTCATTTCGGGGACTATTTAAACCCCTTTGATGAATTTTCAGAACAGGTTCCCAAAAAATTAGTTTTTCCTTTGGAGAACTTTCTCCATTTTTCTTAGTTTTTTATATTAGATCAATCTCTATTGTAGCAAGACAACAAGCTTGGATTGAAGATCTTCTTCTCTCCAGGTGATTTCTATTTCATTTCTATAATTTTAGTTATCTTGTTCTTGGATTAAATTAGTTTTTGCTTGCAATTTCATATTATGAGTAGCTAGTTTAGTCTAGGGATTTGGATTGTGTGATTGAATGTTGTTAGTGTGATGATCTTATCTCTATATCTTGTATCTATGTGTTTGTGTTGATGGATTATCTATTCTTGTCTATTGATTGTTGTTTTGATGAGATCTTGTTTGGATTTGACCAATCTAGATGAGAGATTGAGCTCTTGACTCTTTCATGTCTTTGATTAGAGTTAGGATTTGAAGCTTGACACAATCATAATTCCTATGGACTTCTTAAGAATAGTAGGATAGTGTGTAGCTTAAGTGTTTGATAAAATTTCTCTTAGAACTTTGGATGCTTGAAGGAACTCCTAAGTCAAAGAAGCCTTAGTACACAAAGGTGGAAAAGGACTAAGACAACACACTCTTGAATAGACAATATCCTAGCATCCATGATCCATGACCTTAGTCACTCCACAATGCAACATCCATGAACACTATCCAATCCCTACCCTTTTTTACATATTTACAAATCTTCTTTACTTTACTACTCTCTTGCACTCAAAACCAACCAAATGAACAACTCTTCTCACTTGCGATCCACCCTTCACCACACTCAAATCCTATGCATGACCCAATCTAGTAAACTCCCGAACATTTGACATACCTCCACGTCCCTCCTTCGAGACCGACACTCGGGGAGTCACAGACTTTCCGTTTTAACATACAAATATCTTTTGACATCTCACCACCACGCAAAACCGCAATGTCAGTATTATAGTATAAAAGCTATTCCCAAATACGTGGGAATAGCTAATACTAGGGGGCCCCTAGGAATGGCTATTCCCCCTACAAAGGGAATAGCTCTTTCCCGGGAATGCTATTTCTAGGAATAGAATGACGAACCAAACAGTGGAATAGGTCTATTCCCGGGAATGGTATTCCATTCCCGACCTATTCCACGAACCAAACACGCTGTAATTTTTTTTTTTTTTTGGTGGAGAAAAGGGACCCTATGGTCCCCAAAAATTAACGTCTTCTACCGGTGGCGATGCCTTGCATATCGTGGGAAAGAAGATCTTTAATCCCATATGGAGGAAGGTCCAAAAGTGAAGTCCCCCAGGTCGAAGCTTGCCCCATGTTAGCCAAAAAAGCAGCACATTGGTTCCCTTCACGGAAAACGTGACTAATCTTGACATCCTGGAATTGTTGGAGAAGTGACTTGCAGTCAGCCACTAACGTGGGATCGAAGGGGCTATCCTCTGTGTCATTGTCGAGTGTTTTCACCATGGCTTCGGAATCTGATTCTGCAATGATATGTGTGAAGCCGCGTCCTTTGGCGATGAGCAAACCTTCCCGAAAGCCCCATAACTCCTCTTTGAAACTAGTAGTGTGCCCAATGTTGGTCGTGAAGCCCACTAACCAGTTCCCTCTACTGTCTCTGATTAGACCTCCTGCACTAGCGAGACTCGAGTTTGCTCTCCTTGCACCATCTGAATTCATTTTGACGTAACCCGATTGTGGAGGTAACCATGAAATCCAGTGTTGTCTTGCATGAAGAGGACCCGACCGTTTGAGCAGGTATCTATGAGCTTCTGACGCTTCCTTCCTTGCTTTGATCACAATTTTGCCCCCGTGGAGAAGTTGTTGTTGAAGACTAGCTGATTCCGGGCTTTCCAAATATTCCATAGGACATAGGGAAATAAAATCATCCAATGCCCATCGCGATTACCTTGTTGTTTCGTCGAGCAGAAGTCATCCACCCACGTCGTCAACGGAAGGTGGAAACTAGACCAAAATTCCCTCGGAGGAGCTACTAATTCCCAACAGTGTGTCGCGTAGTCACACCTGCGAAGAATATGATCCAGCGTCTCCTCTTCAAACACGCTGTAATAGTTAAATAGTTAACACTCATTAAGTTATTAGTTATTATTTATTAATTATTAGTGCATTACTTATTAGTTTAAATTACTTATTATGTAGTACTTTTTATTTTATTAAGTTATTACTTATTAGACCATTATAGAGTATTAGTTAATACATTATAACATTAATAATTTAACTGTTTAAGATTTGCAAAAAAAAAAAAAAGAAAAAAAAAAAAGACAGCCTTCCGGCCGCCCAGGCGGGCTAGGCGTCGCCTAGTCGGCCGGAGACCTAGGCGGCCCAGGCGAGTTAGGCGGCGCCTAGGCGCTCGGCCGCGGAGGAGGCCGATTTCGGCCGTCCTCGACGCGGGCGGGTGCGATTTTTGCAACCATGCTATAAATCTCTGTAAGTGTTACATATATCGTCAATCGTGATCCACTTTTTTTAAATTAAAAAAAATGTCAAATAAGTCCATCAACTTACATTGAAAAGTCAATTAAGTGCCTAAATTTTTTAAATTGCAATTAAACCAATTAATATTTTATTTTATTGCGATAAATTCAAAAATAAGTTAATGACCTATAATTACAAGTCACTAAAGTTTCGACACCATTTCCGACCAAAAATCAACTCTTAAAAAAATGTTTTTCTACCAAACCAAGCCACTAAATTAAAACCTACTCAGTAGTAATGTATTGTAGTATGGAGTTGTCAATTTTCCCGCGCATATCTCAAATAAAATAAAATAGACGCGCGAATCCTTTCCCGCAACTCCCACAACTTGCTTTTGCGCATTGCCTCTTTCCAGCTGACAGCGGTAGCTAGGGTTCTGCCGCGTCTCGCCGGGCCTAGCTATGGAAAACCACCAAATCGCTCAGCTTCTCAATCAAACTTTAAGCTCTGATGGCAACGTTGTCAACTTAGCCACCGATGCTCTCGATCGCCTCTCTATGCTTCCCGATTTTCCATTCTATCTCCTCTCTATTGCCACGGGTACACGTTCATCCCTACAAGCATCCTTAATTTGATTTAGCAGTTGAGTTCGGACTTAATTTCATCATACTATAACAATTAATGTTATTTTTTTCTAGTCATTTGTTGTATGCTCAAAATATTCGATGATTATTCCGCATAGGAGGTGAAAATGAAGGTCAAAAGGTAGCTGCTGCTACCTATCTTAAGAACTTCATCAGGAGAAATATTGATGCTAATGATGCAAATCAGAAACTCAGCAAGGAGTTCAGAGATGCTTTAGTGCGCGTCTTGCTTCAAACTGAACCAGCAATTCTCAGAGTTTTAAACGAAGCAGTACGTGTACTGGGCATTGCATTCTGTTCCCTTGGCAATGACGGATAACATTTTAAGAATGTTAATCTGTTTTCCTTTTGATTTCAGTTCCGCTCAATTGTTGCTGTTGAGTTTGTGAAGAGTAGTGCCTGGCCTGAAATTGTACCAGAACTGAGATCTGTTATTCAAAACAGCAATATGATTAGTAATAATGGCAGTTCTGAATGGAAAACTACCAACTCACTCACTGTTCTTCAATCCCTGATTAGACCTTTCAAGGTCAGTGTTATATGATCTTTTAAAGAACTGATTTCTCTCTCTTATGGAAAAGGATGAGAATGAAATATGGAATTTCAGATTCTAAATTCTAAGTTCAGTTTTAGAAAGGTTATGGGATGAGAGCTGAAACTTGAACAAATATAATTTTAGAGGAAGGCTGTCAAGTGCGTTTCATTTTACATTATCTTGAACATTTAACTAAAACCTCTTTGCTTGGCTGTAAATACTCTCATGTAATTTCTTGGCAGTACTTCTTGAATCCAACACTTGCAAAGGAACCAGTTCCTCCTCAGCTAGAGCTTATCGCAAAGGAGATACTTGTACCCTTGCTTGCAGTGTTCCATCACTTTGTGGATAATGTCAGACTTCTAAATTATTTCTTCAGTTACTTTTCTTGAACGAACCAGCATGCTTTAGCAATTGTCTTGTTTCCTTTTATAAGATTGTTGACAGCATTATGTATGCTTGAAGCAGGTTCTACATGTCCAAGATAATGTCGAAGCAGAGATTCAGAACATTCTTCTTATAATAAGCAAGTGCATCTATTTTGCTGTGAGAACACACCATCTATTTTATGTTGTCTATGCATTGAATAACTGCAATAAAGTTAATAATTAGTTGGCATACTCATAATGTAACTCACTGATCTGGTTTGACCAATGTGGTAGCTGTCTCAGTTCAATCTTCAGGTTCCTCTTCACATAGTTGTTCTTATAGTATTGTGGACTTAATCCTTTTGATGTTTATTTTATAGGTGAGATCACATATGCCCTCTGCTCTGGCTCCCTTGCTTCCATCACTTTGTCAAGATCTAATAAAGTTTTTGAATTCTTCAAGTTTTGATGATGGAATGAATTGCAAAGACAGGGACTTGTACAGGCTGAAGACTGGGAAGAGAAGCTTACTGATATTTTCTGCTTTAGTCACCCGTCATAGGAAGATATCTGATAAGTAATCTAACAAAAAAGGCATTTTAATTTGATACAAAAAAAAAAGATGGAATTGTGATATTCTTGTGATCTTATATTGGCAGACTGATGCCAGGCATGGTGGAGTGTGTCACAAAAATAGCCAGGCATAGCACAAGCATCAGTGTGAGTGCTATTTTACTACATAGTACTTGATAAATTTGTAATGATATTCTGATATGTGAATTTATTGTTTCTTTTCATTAAGACAACTTTTAATTGGTGGTCGGCATGCATTGCCACAATGCCACACACAGACACTGGCATGCATACACTGAAATACACTCACACACACGCATGTAGCAGTGTTCTTTTATAGCACAAAGACTCATCTCTAACTTGTGTTTTCCTTTTCAAAGTTTCTTTTTCCTTCTCTTGCTCACTTCTACTGTCATATTACTACTTTCATTATGTTTTCATTTCAATCTTTGGATGCAGAAACTGGATTCATTGTCAGAGAGGATTGTTTCATTGGCTTTTGATGTTATTTCTCGTGTTCTGGAGACTGGCCTGGTAGTTTTCTTCATTTACTCAAAATTTCTAAACATATATTTTAGATGGTGTCTTGTCTTGCATCTTGACTAAGATTCCTTCTTTCACAGGCCAAATATATATATATATATATATATATATATATATATATATATATCTTATTTGAGGAACTTCTTTTATTTTAGTTTCCCTTGCCTTTAATACATTATTTTTATTGACTATTCAAAATACTATATTCTAATCTGCTACTCAATTAGACTCTTTTTTCTCAATCTTGTAGTTGATTTTGTAAACAGGGATGGAGGTTAGTTTCGCCCCATTTTTCTTCCTTGTTAAACTCTGCAATCTTCCCAGCTCTGGTGAGGAATGAAAAGGTCAGATGTTCTAATTTTCTTAGCATGCCTCTTCGTATCATTCTCTCTCCCTAGGTAGAAACATACCTCTAGTCCTCTACTATGTAAATGTACTTTTTGACATATTGGTGCAGAAAAAAGTGCCATTTTGATACTAGGGGAAATTGCACTTTTCATCCATAAGTTATAGGGTAACTGCAAGATTTGTCCCTGCGTGTTGGTCGCGCTTACTTCTTGTCCCTAAGCTATAACTGACATTGCAAGTTTCGTTCTTTTTCTAACAAACATTAGAGATGAAATTTGCAATGTTAGTTATAGCGTAGGGACGAGAAGTGAGCACGACCAGCAAATAGGGATGAATCCTACAATTACCCTATAACTTAAGGATGAAAAAGTGCAATTTTCCCTAGTTACTATTATGCTTTATATTGAAGCCTGAAATTTTGGATGTAGGACATGGCAGAGTGGGAAGAAGATCCAGATGAGTATATAAGGAAAAATCTTCCTTCTGAGCTTGTATGTACATGCTATTTTGTTTACATCATTTATTATATTCTTGGATTCAAGGTATTGTCTTATTGTGTGTTTTCATAACTCCATAGGAAGAAATTTCTGGATGGAGAGAAGACTTGTTCACGGCTAGAAAAAGTGCCATAAATTTGCTTGGTGTTATTTCAATGTCAAAGGTTAGTTGTCTGTAAGTACTATGTTGCTGCTTGGTTTATCAAAATACTTAGAAATTGCCTCTTTTTTTTTTTTTTTTTTTTTTCCTCCAGGGACCTCCAGTAGTTAATTCTTCACTTTCATCAAAACGTAAGAAAGGGGAGAAGAGCAAAAAAACAACTCGCAGGTCAATAGGAGAGCTGCTAGTGCTTCCCTTCTTGTCAAAGTTTCCTGTTCCCTCCGATGCTAACATAAAGATAGTAAATGAGTAAGTTGAAAGAAAATTTCACCTTCAAAATCTGAAAGCATCATAATAATTATGGTGCCAATGCCATTAAAATTTATAAGTAGAGGTGTGTTTTTAATTTGCATCAGTGTGAGTTGGCTTATATATCATGAACTTTAATCTGTTTTTTTTGGCAGATATTATGGTGTTCTGATGGCATACAGCAGCCTTCTAGATGTAATGAGTTTCTATGTAGTACATGCTATTTAGAATTAGTTTACTGAGTTTTATAGGGAATCTTTACATGGCATTATGCCTGCAGTTTCTAAAGGAGCAAAAGCCTGGATATACAGCTACTCTTCTTCAGACTCGGCTGCTACCACTGTATAGAGCACCTCTTCCGGAACCACATTTGATTGCCTCTGCAAACTGGGTTCTAGGAGAGCTTGCATCCTGTCTTCCTGAAGTTAGTTTCTCTTTGATGTGCCTCATTTTGTTTTCGCACATATTTGACAGATGTGAATACATTTTATATGAACCTGAATTTTCATTACTTTTCTTACTACCATTTTAGGAAATGAGTGCTGATATTTACTCTGCTTTGATGGAAGCTTTCATCACACCAGATAGAGACATCTCATGTTATCCTGTGCGGGTGTCTGCTGCTGGAGCAATTGCCCAACTTGTTGAAGTAAGAAAGTCTGCATTACCAATGTTTCTCTATATAAATGTAGATTAAAATACCATATCCTTGTTCAAAATTTTGGATCTTGGCAGAATGACTACATGCCACTTGAGTGGTTACCACTTCTTCAAGTGATAGTGGGTAGAATCAGTGATGTTGAAGAAGAGACCTCCATCAGTTTACAGCTTCTTGGTACTTTGGTCGAGGCTGGAAATGAGAACATTGCACCTCATATCCCACATGTTGTTACTTTATTGGTTATGACAATCCTAAAACACATACCTTTAGATTCGGAGCCTTGGCCTCAGGTTTGTGTCATTACTTTCATTGATATACTTTTTTCATTGTTTCTACTAGGTTTCAGGGAGTTGTAGTTACTAGCGTTAAGAAAAGGAAATAGTTTTGGTACTATGTTCCATTTGATTTAGACTGGGGGAGAAAGATGTACTTTGGTTCAGTTTTGCTTCATTGCATTGTGCATATTTCTTTGTATGAATTGATGAATGGCTTAATAGTTAGACACTCTCATTCAACCCTGCCATATTTCCAGTTAGTTAGTATGGTGTTACTATGATGTAATTAGGATTTATTGCTCAATTGTTGTATGTAGCTCAAGTACAAATTAATATTTAAATGCATGTTTAGCAAAATCCAATTTTTCATCTATAATTGGACTACCATTTTTAACCCATAGAAAAGTTCATTTAAAATATAATTTGTTTTCCATGATGGAAAAAAATAATTTAGATTTCATCTGCTCTTCCCCCTTCCCATGAAATTTTCACAAATTCAAACACAGTTATTTATCATCATGAATCTTGAGATTTAATACTTTATGGCATCTGAGCTTTAATAGATGGTTGAACGAGGCTTTGCAACATTAGCAGTTATGGCTCAATGTTGGAGAGATTCTATACCTGATGAAAATGAGAGCAACGAATTTGAGGAAGTGTGGCTTCCAGGTCAAGCAATTATTATGAAAGCCTTTTCTGATATCTTGCAGCAGGCGTGGCTAAAATCTGCTCAGCCAATGGTTGGTTAATCTTATGCAACTTTTTTTCCCCCTTTCTCTGAGAATCCTGACTATGGTGCTGTGCATTTGCACGTGCTCAAAGCTCACACTTTATCAACACAGGCAAAGATCATTTGTAGCCACACATATCTCTGATTGCATAGTGCTTTCAGCCTTTCATTGAATACATTCTATCCTCAATAGAAAGTGAAACTGGTTCTGCTTATAGTTAATGGCCCTGTTTGGTAAATGGCTGTTAGCTGATTAGGTTAGAAGGTATAATTAATTGATAATATTAGTTGATTGTAGAAAAGTGTTTGGTAAATTAGCTGATAGCTGTTTGGTATAATTTCTTTTCTCAAAAGGCTAATTGAAAATGTTGCTTTGAGTAGCCTTTTGAAATTTAGTATTTTGGAGTTACAAAAAGCTTATTAACCACACTTATATTGATTTTTTAACCAAGTCAAACAACTAATAATGGTCAAATAGGTCAAAATTAGCTAATAGGCTAATTATTTACCAAACAGGGCCAATATCTTAGAATTAATATTATCTAAGAGAGCAATTATAAAGTAACTCGAAGTTAGTTGAACCTACATTTAAACTTTTGTTAGATTAATTTTTTGACTGATTACTATTTGAAATCATCAGGAAAGTGAGCTTGGCCTCTTAAAGCTTCCTTCATCAAGTGTTGATGATTCTTCTAGGTTACTTGGATTTGTTTTGCAAGGCATTACTGATAGGAGTGAAATTGCAAATCTAAAAGTCACAGAGCTATTGCTGGTATGGTCTGATCTAATAGCTGATTGGCATGCATGGGAGGAGATGGAGGACTTGTCTATTTTTAATTGCATTAAGGAAACTGTTAATCTGACTAGGAAATTTGCTATTAAGAATTTCATTGTGAGGGAACTGCCATTTCCTCCTGCTCCACCTGTACCAAGACGTTCTATTATTGAAGGAATTGGTGGTTTTGTAGTCGAGGCCTTCTCACAGTATGTATCTGTTGTCTGGAGGGCATCTTCATGTGTCCATATGCTATTACATATTCCAGATTACCCTTTAGAAGGAGAAGGCACCAAGCAGTCATTAGCGATATCTTTCACTATTGCAGCATTTACTCGATTTAGAGAAACAAAAAACAAGCCTGTTTCACTGTGGAAACCTTTACTACTAGCAATATCCTCGTGTTACTTATGTTGCCCAGATATTGTAGAGAAGAGATTAGAGAATATTCAAAATGAAGGCTTTACGGTATTTGCATCTGCATTGGCATTTATATCTACCAGCAAATTTGAACACACATGGTCAACAGAGTCTCAGATCAAGTTGGCTGGTTAGTTTCATAAAATTCTCAAAAAAAAAATTATAAATCTTGTTCACATTTTATGATTTCTGGAGGATGTATAGTATTTTATCATTTTGCAAAGTAGTTGGGGTCAATTCTTGACTGTGGAGTAACTGAAATTATGTTTGATGCTATGAATAACTGCTTGGAATAAATGTTGTCGTTGTCATTTATTTTATTATTATTAGTTTGACTTTTGACTCGGGTGATTTGCAGTTATAGCACTGGCAAAAGTAGTTGAGAAACTGCTAACACAACAAAGCCGAGGGAGTGTTGTACTGCATAACTGCATTGTTTCACTAATGGAAGTGTCTGTGAGGTTAAAAGAAGTGCTGCAGGAAGAGGATGAAGATGAAGAAAGTGAAAACGGGGATTGTGGTGATGAGGAAACTGAAGAAGAAGATGATGATGATGAGGTTGGTTCTTTTATTTTTGTCAAATCAATTCAAAATAAGCTTTGTTGCAATGAGACTTTCCTCTTCGAAGAGTGTTTGGAATGGTTGCTCTCCAAAATGTGGCCTTAGATGATAAAAAGGTTAAAGTAATTTGCACTTAAATTTTATGTTAGGATTCTGAGGACAATGAACAAGAAGAAACCGAGGAAGAGTTCTTGGAGAGGTGTGCTGAGACAGCAATTGCGTTGGAAAATGGAACCATTCTTGAAGGAGATGAGGAAGATGAAGATCATGACATTGAATTGGGTAATGTCATGAATTCTTCCACTAGCATGAATAATTTAGCTTACATTTGATGGCTTTGAGAATTGGTTGATCATTTATTTTAGATACATAGTGGACTCACTGATCAGGTTTAAAATAACTAGTATATGACAGGCTCTTGTGATTCTTTATTGCTGATTGCATTAAATTCTTGCCTAAACTGACTTTTGCTGCTGCATGCTGGAAATATAGGTTGCTTAGAGAAATTTGATCTGCAAAGCACTGTGGTTTGGTTGATTGAAAAATCTCATCAAGTTCTTTTGCAAGGACAGGCACCATCATCAGAACTCATTTTGCATTTCTTGGAGTCCTTTCCAGAATGCAGATTATACTTCCCGCAACTTCAGCAGTAATTTGGCCAGAATAATTTTTTGTTTCTTGGCAAGACAGTGAGAGTCCTTGGTATTATTCCTTCATGTGTGGAACTGTAACCTTTCTAGTTCAAGGGGTTTTTTCTTTTGGCAACATCATGTGGATGTTCTAAATGGTGAAATATGTATGTTAAAGCATCTAAATTGGATTGTCATGAATATGTTGGAATGTAAAATAAAATTGATAAGCACAATATTTTTTTAAAAGTTTCAAAAAAAATGCATTAACTGTAGAAATGATCTTCTTTTTTCTTTTTTCTTTTTTAACTACAATTAAGACACAACAATTATATTAAGTTTTTTTTTTTTTTTTGAACTTAGGTGATCTCCGTGGAATTAATCTTAAGCTCGTAGGACTTTGTTTTTGGAGTCAAATATTAAGTTGTTATTACAAATAGTAAATTATGGGTTCATTATTATTTTGAGTATAGTCGTTATTACAAATAGTAAATTATGGGTTCATTATTATTTGAGTTAATAACCAAAATCGTCCCTCGACTATAGCGAAATTATCAATTTGGTCCTTGACTATTATTCTTGCCTAATTAAGTCTTACTCAATTTAGTCCTCCATTATCATTACTGTTAAGTCTCTGTGTATATTAAGGGCAATGATGCGATTTTATACTTTCTTTTATACAAAATAGTCCTCTAATTATGTAAAATATCCAAAATGGTCCTCGAGCCCTGGTTGTAGCTCAGTAAGTTTTAGATAAGCTAAAAGGGAAGCAACCCACTAATCAAGCTACATGGAAAAAAAATATCGATAGCTCAAGATTGTTTTCTTAAGTATATGTTGAAGCTCATGGGAGTTTGCAAGGTTTTGGGGTTTGTCTATGGGATCATTCTGATTTCTGAAGTAGGGTAAATCAATTAGTGAATCGATCATCTGATAACATCATAGCATGGTGGAAGGAAAACTGGAAAAGGTAAAGTTTGATAAGAATGGGGTCCTGCTGTTATAGCTAAGTATAAATTAGAATGATATGCCAAGGTAGAGGGATCAAAGTTGGTAATCTAATGGGGAACTCACAGAGTGTTCTACATGATTTTACAAGATACCACATTGGGATCACTTTTATCTTCTTTGATGCAACATTGTGACCGACCTTAAAGGAAGTACAAATGAAAAAACATGTACCACCACCCTGGTGGTCAACATGGAATGAAGAATGGTGGAGGAAAATGGATTTGCCTACAGGTTACAGTCCACCCTACAAGTCTACAAGAAGTCACATGACCTAGAGAAATGTGGAAAGTTGGTGTTCTAACTATTGTTATAAAGCACATGTTACATGATATTGCAAAGATCATGAAGTTGGTTCGTCAATCAAAGTGCTTACAGGATAAAATGATTGTTAAGGAGACCTCAATTTTGTTGGGTGTCCTAAAAAGAAAGGAACCCCTTATCCAGCTGCCAAGCAGTGACAATGGATTATCTAGTATAAGTGAGGCACATACTAAAGGTTGTCGTGAAAAGAAGAGACCTTTTGTTAGTAGCGACAGTGATTATGATTTTGATGGCATTGATGATGTCCATGGCTCAGTTTCATCAGGGAATGAGAATGGAACTAGCTATTGGATGTTCATCCTTCAACTATTGTTTCATTAAGGGGTGGAAGGCGACGATGGAGGCTGGTGAAGGTAGTTGTTCTAGTCGCGATGATGTTTCTGTCGATAGATGTTCTTCCTTTGGTCTAGCACCAATGCTAATTTCTTGAGGAACAAAGGTGTGTGTGTTGGCGTAGGCTCCAGATGCGAAAAAGAAAAACTTAAATAAATAAGAGAAGTGAAATTATCTTTTTACCCTCAAATTTAACAGCTTATGGATGAAATTTTGACGTAGGACTAAATTGAGTAAGGTTTTCATAGTTGAGAACTTAATTATGCATGAATAATAGTTGAGAACCAAATTGGTAATTTTGCTATAGTCAAGAGACGATTTTGGTTATTAACTCTTATTATTTTGAGTATAGTTGTTATTACAAACAGTAAATTATGGGTTCATTATTATTTTGAGTATTATTAACTAGGGCAATTATGGGTTCATTATTATTTTGAGTATTATTAACTAGGGCCGATTTTGGTTATTAACTCTTATTATTTTGAGTATAGTTGTTATTACAAACAGTAAATTATGGGTTCATTATTATTTTGAGTATTATTAACTAGGGCAATTATGGGTTCATTATTATTTTGAGTATTATTAACTAGGGCTGGTAAAACGGCTTTAGCAATCTGCAGCTGCACCCTCTCTTCTCGCCACTGTGACGGCAACCTACTGGAAATTTCAGTTCATCGGCATACAGAATTACAGAATTATATTTGTTGAGGCTCGAATCGATGACTTCTTATATGGGAAAGCCACTTCATGCCACTAGACTGCAAGGTCATTGGCGGGTACATTATTTAATATAATTTTAGATTAATTAAAAATTGAAATAAAATTAATATAAGTAGTTTTATAAAATCTGACACATTTCATTGATTGAGACCCGTGACGATCTCACAAGTGTTACCCTTATTAAAATCAACAATTAAATAATAAGCTTCTTTGAATAATTAAATACTTGATAATTTGAATTACATTGAAACTATATATAGGTCCCGCATAAAAAGTGTTATGCGTTGTTACCGTGCAATGCGCGCAATCTGCGCGCCCAACAAGCGCGTACCGTTAAGCACTACATTTTTTTTTAGTTTCAGATTTTTTTTCTTTTCATTTTCTCTTTCTTAATCACACATGTAAAAACTTCTCAAAAACCCATTACTTTTTTTTACATATTTACGTAAGTTGTGGGCTTCCTTCGAATTTTCAATATTTGCATATAAGGCCCATTTTTAGAGTCCGAAACCGAAACTTAGCTTCAAAAACTAAACCCTAGGCATTCATGATGCAATATATATAATCTACATCCCAAGAGAAGTAAAGACTTTGGTGTGAGCCGAGACGAGACGCGACGCGAAAATGCAGATCTTCGTGAAGACCCTGACGGGGAAGACGATAACCCTAGAGGTGGAGTCATCGGACACCATTGACAATGTGAAGGCGAAGATCCAGGACAAGGAGGGCATCCCGCCAGACCAGCAGCGCCTCATCTTCGCCGGAAAGCAGCTCGAGGACGGGCGCACCCTTGCAGACTACAACATCCAAAAGGAGTCTACCCTCCACCTCGTCCTTCGCCTCCGCGGCGGGGCAAAGAAGCGCAAGAAGAAGACCTACACGAAGCCCAAAAAGATTAAGCACAAACACAAGAAGGTGAAGCTCGCCGTCCTGCAGTTCTACAAGGTTGATGATTCTGGAAAAGTACAGAGGCTCCGTAAAGAGTGCCCCAACGCGGAGTGCGGTGCTGGCACATTCATGGCCAACCATTTTGACAGGCACTACTGTGGCAAATGTGGGCTTACCTATGTCTATCAGAAGGCCGGCGGTGACTGATACTTTTCTTTCGCCAAACTTCTACTTTCATTTCATTATGAATCCTTTGTATAATTTGAGACCTTGATGGACATCTATGGTTTTGGATTAAGTTTTGAAACTCTTTGGTTTTTTTTCCAAATCCTATTTTCCTGCTATATTTTGGTTTTGATCCCCCTATCCTTTACTAAAGCGCTTGTTTATCCAAAGTCCAAACTTGTGTGGTTCTACAAAACCAACGCTTTCGATACATATCTTCAGTTGCAACAAGGTAATGGAAATTTATGTACTCACGCTATTTACTTCTCAACTACTCCGCACAACAATATTGCTTGTTAACACATCTTAGTGATTTTCTCCTATACTGATTTTATTCAATTTAGTTTTATACGAGAGTAGTAATTTTACACAATTTAATCAGCTAACTATAGTAATTTTTTATTTAGTTATTTATTATAACAGTCAAAAACTCATTAGGTAAAATTATCTGGTAAACTCAATTTTAGCTTTAAATTAAAAAATTAACATAAGTATTTGATTAAATTAATTTTTTATAACTTTAAAATACTAAAATTAAAAAAAAAAATTGTTCAAAATAATTTTTTCAATTAATTAATTAAAAAAAAACAGCTATTAGCTAAGCTAATTTGTTTAACACCCCAAACACCTTTCTAGCTGGGTCACACTTGTGTGAAACCGCCCCACGGGTCTCAATCCGTGAGACGGGTCGGGTCACACAAGTATACGGGTTAACGTGTGCATATCATGTGTTTTTTTATGTTTCTCTTTATGCATTTAACGTTGCTCACTCTTCTCACCCTCTGCATCTCACGCCGGCGCATCTCGCGTCATTGTCTCTGTCTCCTCAACCCAATCAAACTCAATCATTCTCAAACACTTTTGCCATCTAATTTATTCAATTTGAGCAGACTATACTGCCATAGTACTCACAATTAAAACAACCCAATCTCAAACCACACACTTCTATCAGCAAATTACTGCCCCCTTTATTTTCCAGTAGCAGCACATTGTATTGCCTCTCAAACAGCAACAAAACATACATTCAACTTCAAGCACATTCAAGCCATATAAATCATTGAACCCATCTAATCAAATGACCTCCAATTCTAGAAATTATTTAAAGAAACCATTCCAGATTCACAATTTCAACCACAAAGAGATCCACTATCTTAGAGCATTATATTATTAAAACCAGTCGCAACCACAGTATTTAGATGAAACTCACCTACTGTTAGCATATCTGCACTACCATTCAATAAGAGCAGCTGCTCATAGCATTTCAGAATTTCATATTAAGATTAAATCAACATTGCAGCAGCAACATTAATGCAACAATACTTCCATTCTCAATTTATTCCATTCCATTACCTAGCAGCAGCTGCGAGTATTCTACTTCATAACACAAATGAATATTTATAACTTTAATCATCAAACACAATACTTTATAGTGCAAAGATACTACTTCATATAACAAATAAATAATCAGCACTTTAACCATTAAATTGAATACTTTATAGGCTAAAACTAGTACTTTTAAACACAAATGAATAGTGAATACATTAACCATTAAACCTAATACTTTATAACCTAAAACTAGTACTTCATATCACAAATGATTACTCAACACTTAAAGAATTAAATCTGATACTTTATGGTGTAAATATACTACTTTATATCACAAATGAATGATCATGACTTTAACCATCAAACACAATACTTAATAGCACAAATGAATACTCAACACTTTAACCATTAAATTGAATACTTTATAGCCTAAAACTAGTACTTTATAACACAAATATAGTACTTCATAACACAAATGAATACTCACCACTTTAACCATTAAATCTAATACTTTACAGTGCAAATATACTACTTCGTATCACAAATGAATACTCAACACTTAAAGCATTAAATCTAATACTTTACAGTGCAAATATACTACTTCGTATCACAAATGAATACTCAACACTTAAAGCATTAAATCTAATACTTTACAGTGCAAATATACTACTTCGTATCACAAATGAATACTCAACACTTAAAGCATTAAATCTAATACTTTACAGTGCAAATATACTACTTCGTATCACAAATGAATACTCAACACTTAAAGCATTAAATCTAATACTTTACAGTGCAAATATACTACTTCGTATCACAAATGAATACTCAACACTTAAAGCATTAAATCTAATACTTTACAGTGCAAATATACTACTTCGTATCACAAATGAATACTCAACACTTAAAGCATTAAATCTAATACTTTACAGTGCAAATATACTACTTCGTATCACAAATGAATACTCAACACTTAAAGCATTAAATCTAATACTTTATGGTGCAAATATACTACTTTATGGTGCAAATGAATAATCATAACTTTAAGAATTAAACATAATACTTTAAGCCTTAAATCTAACACTTTTTACCCTAAATTAGTACTTCATAGCACAAATGAATAATCAATACTCTAATCATCAAACACAATACTATTTTAGCACAAATCTAATACTGTGAACATCCAATGACATATTATTCTTGCTTTGCTGACTATATCTGTTATCCAATGACATATTATTCTTGCTTTGCTGACTATATCTGTTATTTCCACATCTGTTATTCTTGCTTTGCTGACTATATCTGTTATTTCCACATCTGCCTGATGATGTTGTTGTTTCTGTTTTCTTTGTTTAAAATATTGTTTTTCTCTGTAAGACTAAAACTTGGAGTCATGTTAAGAATACGTAATATTATGTGTAATCATTGAGCATATATGTGGGTTAAATTCAATATGGAGTTTTTGGCAAGTGAGAAGTGAACATAGTGGTTCTGTTTTAGACTTTCAGCATTTCTCAATCTAAATGTAATTAAAGTTGGAATAAGAATTACTCAAATTATCACAATAATTATTCACAAGCTTCCAAACATGTACTCTAAAACAAAAAAGATACATTGCAGTTTCTGCTCAAACATAGCTGAGATGAGAGAAATTCTCATTTGCCGAGTTGCAATACTTACCGAAGTTGGAGGCTACGGCAGAAATGGAGATGGGGGAGATGAGAGGTAGAGAGCTTGAGCGGAGGATTGGAGATGGGAGGATACGGAGACGCGGATGAGATGGGAGCAGAGGATCGGAGATGTGAGATTGATGAGTGAAATTCTCATTTGCTGAGTTGCAATACTTACCGGAGTTGAAGGATACCACAGAAATAGAGGTGGAGGAGATTAAAGGAAACGCAGAGCTTGAGCAGAGGATTTGAGATGGAAGGAGACGGAGAGCGCTAGCTTGAGCGGAGGAGATAGGAACGGATGATCGGAGATGCGATCGAGATCGATCTGTAGAGAGAGAAACATTGACGGTAGAGAAATGATAAAGGGAGGGCGTGAGATGCACATGTTGACCCATTTAATAAATAATCCGACCCGTCTCACAGATTGAGATCCGTGAGACGATCTCACACAAGTTTTTGCCTTCTAGCTAATGTTACAACAACATCTAACAGTTACCAAACAGGACTAATCGATGCTTAACACCCCAAACACCTTTCTAGCTAATGTTACAACATCTAACAGTTACCAAACAGGACTAATCGATGACTAAAGAGGTTGGATAACCAAACTTGATATGATCTTATATGAACTCTATATTATTAAATGGTACAATATTTAAGATTAAATTACCTATTCTATTGTAATGAACTCTTTCATTAGGTTTGAGTACCTAACATGTATTTTCATTGTGAGACGTCTTTAATTCCTTGATCATATGGCATTCTTCAATTCTCATCTTTTACGTCACGCTGTCCTTCCATTCCATGCATGTACTCACGTCTGCTTCACTGATAATCTCTCTGATTATTATATTAAAAATACACATAGTAAGAAAGAGGGAACTGATTGATTGAGCATCAAAATAAATACCCAGGCCGGCAGCCTGCAGTAAACTCACTCGATCAAAATCAATTTAATATATATGTAAGACATGCACTGGCTAGCTATCTTACTTATAAGCTCGTAAGTTACGATCATTGTAACTCCATAGAAAGACATATTAAGGAACCTTGGTCCAAAGCCTCTGTAGAACCCTCTCCATCCCTCTTCTTGGAGGAGTATCTTTGTCGTCTTCATTACTGACGGTCTCCCAACCCCATACTCGTCCATAACCTTCAAACAACGTAACAATATACCCAAATTAAAGCCAAACCTCCTGTATGTTGCAATTGCACAACAAATTAAAGCAGATTGATCGAGTTTATACCTACCTGGAGCCGTGTTTTCACAGTGTCTATTGGAGTAGTAACAACCGAAGAACAAGCACCAGCCAACATTCCAGCCGTAGCTTGGACTGTAACCATCTCCATATGAGATGGTTTCTTTCCCATATCATCACTATAATCCAGACTCCTTAAATTCCAAGAAAAAAAAAAAAAAGTATAATAAACTCGGTGACTAAAAGTAACACATACTATATATATACTCTTCAGCTGGCAGAGCACACTGATTTGTGTACCTCCAAATGATATGCTGAGCAGTAGCATAAGCACCCCACCACAGTGCAGAAGCCGGGGATTGATAAACAGCCGTTAACCCGAAACCTCTATACATGCCGCGGACACCCTCATCCTTCATTACTGTACGTATGACATCAAATGTGCCATTGCAAAGTTTACTTCCAGGAACCCCTTGAACCATCAGTCTCTGGCAAATCTAATCAATGCAAGGAAATTTTCACCATATATATATATACACTAGCCTGGAGGACCATGTGAGTTGCATACTTACATTGAAGTTGACAACATTTTTCAATTAACATACAGTAGAAAGACTCTGTATGTCAAATCACTGGAAGCACTGATTAATTGTTTGTTATACTAACATATATGTTTGCTTTCAGGAGCAAATTATACAGGCAACCAACAACCGTTCCTATATTTGTAAAGTTCAAATTAAAACCTTTACCCGTCTAATTCAGCCAACATTTATCACTTCTGAAAGCCTTTTGCAAAGTTGTGTCTGTAGTGTAGGCTTACTAGTTTATCTAGGAGGAAGGTAATTCGATCACTATCACTTTTAGTCAAAGTTAGTAATGAGAACCAATCGACTACTATGACAAAAGAGTTATCCAGCATCATCTTACTCCGTATGTATTTTACAAACAGTAATCCATTAGTGACAGAATACTTGAATGCTAATAGTGTCCGAAGTTTACTTATCCTTAGAAAAGAGGAGGACAAAAAGGAGAAAAAAAAAACCATGTGGAGAGATTTTAGTCATACTGAAAGTCTGAAATACACCAACTTTAATTTAATGAACAGTCCCAGTTCCCACTATGTATATTAGTATATACAGTACAAAGGCAGACAATATTTATGAGATGTGTCCAAATGCATATTCAAGTTAATTATAGGGGAATCAGTACAGTCACTCACCACATCCAGAGGCACAAAGTATACACATGAAATTAGGTTGGACACCATCCCTGCAACACCATTTGCAATGCCAACACGAGTTGCTTCTGGCATATCTATACCTTGTGTGTGTTTGAGCATCATATCTTTGGATACCTCAAGTGAAGTCAAAGCCAGCACACGGCCAGGCAATGATCCAATTGCTGATGTGCCAAAGCCTCTAAATATGCCAGGAATACCGTCATTTTTTAGTATATGCTTAAAAACAGATAGTCCTGTCATATGTGAGAATCCAGAACTCGCTGCCGCCACTTGCATCCTTGTCTTCACGACTGCAGTTGGATGTATTAAAGCTGACTGAGCAGTGAAGAGAATAGCTCCAGTGATGTGAAACCTTCCCTTGTCTAATCTAAGGTTTTGAGGCATGCATAGAAATGGAAATCTTTAGAATTAGATTTTTTTTTTCAGAATGCAGTACATTAAGAAGAATGTGCCAATACAACCTTGACATTAGTGAACCGTTTCAGTATACCTGCAAATTAACCTGGGAGCTACTAATTGAACAAAACATATCACAACCCTGGGCCGGCAATATAAAATTGCACCAGTAGCAACATGCGGACACGAGTCTTTATGCAGTTTTCAATGGATAGAATGTCATGTAAAACGCAAATTAATTGCTATATACGTATCTATATCATTCCTTGGAAACCATTTCGCTATACTTTTTTTTAAAAAAAAAATGCCAAATATATGTTTTGTTAAGAATAACAAACCAATACTGGATGCAAAATGAAGTTAACAGTGTTGCGAGAACAAGAAAAAGCATATCAGGTTCAAACGCATGTCACATGGAATACGAAAAAGCTAGTGGAGTTGTTCACAGTTTAATTACACCATAAATCCCATAATATAAAAGGCCGGGGTGGGGGAATTGATTATGAAAAGGAAAAAGCACCTATCCCAACATATATCGGTGTCGGAAAGAGCTAGCTCTGGCGAGGTGGCGGTGTCGGTTTCCATAGCCGTTCTGGAGATGAGATGGAAGAACCAAGAAAGTTCGAGTAGGATGGTGGCACTGGCAGAGCAATGCGTGAGAGCTAGGTGCCAGGGTAATATAAACTAATCTTTCGTTATTAGATTTGGTATGTCGGGACTAGCCGACTAGAAAAATACTCCGGTAACAGTTCGTTTCAAAATGGCGGAAGCAATGATATGTACTGAAATAATTGAAGGAATTATACCGCATCAATATTGTCATAGCGGGCCGGGCTGGCTCATTTGATCCGTCCTACCACGAGCCTAATTTTTAGCGAGTATTTTGCGGGCCAACCTGTCAAGCTCACGATTTATTATTATTATTATTATTATTATTATTATTTTAAATTCAAAATTCAAAAAATAAGTAAAGTCTGCACATCTAGACACAATAGAGTTCACAAAATTTATATATATGATTGCGTTCAGGTGCGTACGGGCTGCCCAAGAGAAAACTGCGGACAAATCGCAGTGCGCCATGTGTCCAAGAAGTAATTGCACATAACGTTATAACTAGGTGCACCCAGATGCATAAATGTTAACAAGTTAAATTACTTGCACTTGTAAGTGAAAAAATAGGTGCACAAGTGAAATGTATTACAGATGCAACTAACTTGTACACTGAGCATCAATACTAAGTGCACCTAATATTATAACTAGGTGCAAGTGAATTGTATTGCAGATGCAAGTAAAATGTATTGCAGGTGCAAATGAGTTGTACACTGAGCATCAATACTAAGTGCACCTAATGTTATAATTAGGTGCACATCGGTTGCACCCATGCGCATGAATATTAACAAGGTAAATTACTTGCACTTGTAAGTAAAAATAGGTGCGAAAATAGGTGCACTTGTAAGTGAAACTATGTGCACTTATATCACAATTCCTTGCACCAAAGTTCGAGTTATTTACAAAAATGTCACCGCATCGTTTTTTTAAAATTGCATTTGATTCGTTGATCTAGACACGTGGACGGCTGTGAAGCGTTCTCATTTCCTTCTTGGGCGGCAGTTCACACGGGAGCGCGCCTATATATATATATCAGTGTTGTAAGATTCGCGCCTAGCGCTAGACGACGCCCGACTGCGTCGAGGAAGGAAATTCCAACTTTTAAGAAACTTGCTTAGGACTTAAGTTTTTGGGTGAATGATTGAAATGGCAATGCAATTCCAAATTTTATACGTCAAACGCAAGTCCTACTTGTGTTTGGATTCTGTATTCCGAAAAAAAAAAAAAAAAACAAAACGCAAATGGGACATGCGTTTCTGACATCAAACGCATGTCCCAAATGAGTTTTTCCCATTTTTGTTCAGCTTTTTTAAATTTCCTAATATTGTCAATTCCTTGCCCTACATTGCCATTTCGGTCATTCACCCTAAGTTTTTTTTTTTTTTTTTTCGGGGGGGTCAAAAACTCAAGTCCCAAACGAGTTTTTCTATTCTTGTACAAGTTTTGAAAGCTTCCTATTATTGTCAATATTTATAAAAACTTTACCATTTCGGTTAATTTCCTTGCATAACTATGCTATACATATTGCATAGATATATGGGGCGCACTAAGGTGAAAACTCTCGCCTATAAGAGAAATAATAACCATTCACAGTTGTCCACATGCCCAAACCAACAAATCAGATATAATTTTAAAGAAACGATACAGTGACATTTTCGTAAATAACTCAAATTTTGGTGCAAGTAAATATGTTATAATTGCAAGTAGCTAGTGCACATTTGCAAGTAAAATCACTTACAAGTGCACATAATTTACTTTGTTAGCATTCGTGCACTTAGGTGCACCTAATTATAACGTTAGGTGTAACTAGTTATAACGTTAGGTACACTTAATATTGATGCTTAATGTATATTTACTTGCACCTGTAATACATTTTACTTGCACTTAGGTTCACTATATGAAAGTGTTACTTGCACTTGTACTAAGGATGATTTTGGTTTGCATATGAGAATCGGAATCGGAATGGGTATCAAATGCTTGGTAATGGTAATGGGTTTTGGTGAAAGTATTTAACATGTTTGGTAGTTGGGTGGAATGAGAATGATTATTAATAGTTGGTGAAGAAATGATGAAGGGAGATGAAACCCTTATTTAATAAGGGTATGGATTTTCTCATTAATGGGGTATTCCAAACTCATAGTAGCATTCGCGAAACCTATCAACCAAACACAAGCAATCACCTTCATACCCATTCCTCATGCCTAAACCCACCAACCAAACACACCTTAAATTTGACTTGCACTTCAAGTTTCAATTATTTACGAAAATATCACCGTATTTTTTAAAAAAAAATTATTGTTTCTGATCCGTTAGATATTGACACGTGGACGAATAACATACGTTCTCACTTCTTTCATGGACAAGTGATTTGCACCTGAACGCACTCCGCATTTGATATTTTACACAATATAATTATGTACAAACTATATGTATTTTTGTGTGTTTCACAAATCATTTTGTGTTAACACAAGAAATACCAAAGAAATAGTGCAATTAACACAAGAAATACCAAAGAAATAGTGCAATTAACATAATTTCATATTTTCATCTTTAAGCTTTCATGCACATATTTGTCTTTAAAAAAATTTCGTTAAGAGTATTTACATGTATTTTTATATTTTTCAAATTGTATATAATTATAATTATAATATATATAAATATTTTTTTTGAAAACGAAGAGCACATTCATTAATTAGATATCAATAGCAAGAATAGAAAGAAGGGAAAGAGGAGGTACATCCCTCCATTCCCTGCCACGGACATTGATTAAGACTTCTCTAGCTAACATGTGAGCAACCCTATTCGCGGATAGCTTAGCAAATAAAAAGCTAATGCCTACATGTCACTAGCTAGGTTCTTGATGTCTTGCAGATGAGGTCGAAAGAAGAAATGTAAGCATTGTCATTCAGACCTTTGATCACCATTTGGGCATCAAACTCCACCATGACTGACTGAATGCCTAAAGTTTTTATCCATTTGAGAGCTTTCCTGATCGCCAAGGCCTCGGCTGTCTTAGGCTGGAACAATCTTTCCCATCTCATCGTATGAGCCACCACAAATTGACCGTCATCATTTTTGAGAATACACCCAATCCCCGTTCTTCTTCCTCAGCGTCTAGTGCCGCATCAACATTCAGCTTGATCATTCCAGAAGGGGGGGGGGGGGGGATTCCAC
>NC_044916.1:37958676-38041673 GCF_003576645.1 Ipomoea triloba | reverse complement strand
GGGGGGGGGGGGGGGGGGGGGGTTATTCCACGTCTAGGCATTAGGTGTTGTAGCACTACTCTCCTACTTGCAGTGGACAAAATTCCAAGCGTGAAGATAAGAAACGGCATCAACTACTCTCTGATGTGGCTGAGTTTTGTGGTCGTGCCAAATAATCTTGTTCCTGGCGTCCTATATCTTCCAGCAAACCGTCACCACCAGAGAAACCTCCTCCTTGTTGAGCTTCTACATGCATTCGATGAGCCAATCCACAAAACTAGTACCTACTAGATTTAATATGAAAGGCAATTTACTCCAGCAAGCCTCTGCAAAAATACAATTAGTAAACAGATGGTCAATGGTTTCGGCATGGGTGTTGCACATCTTGCATTGAGCCGGCCAGTCCACCCTCCTGCTGCGGAGGTTGTCAGCTGTTGGGAGGCACTTAGCGCATGCCTGCCATAGAAAGTTCTTTATCATCGGGGAAATTGGCAGGTTCTAGGTTGCAGTCCACTTCATAGAATCCTCAACTGGCAGTGCATTATTAAGAGCTTTGTAACAACTCTTCATTGGAGCCTTGAAAACTCTAGAAACCAGGGACTCCGGGTAATGGATGAAACGCCAAGCCTGTTTGCCGAGCAGAGTAGTGTTGAACTCTCTAATCCTGCTAAATCCCATTCCTCCAAAAACCTTCGGTTTGCACAGATCTTGCCACCTCTTCCAAATTATGCCTCTACCATTCTCTATCTCTCCTTTCCACCAAAATTTATTCATGGCTGCTTCTATACTTTTGCATAGCCCCACAGGAAGAAGAAATATACTCATAGCAAAGGTTGGGATTGCATGTAAGACATTATTGATCATTACTTCCATGCCAGGTTTTGAAAGGAAATTACTATTCCAGCTCTTTATACGGCCCAAGATCTTTTGTTTTATAAAACCCAGAATTTGATTCTTCCCCCTCCCCATCAAAGAAGGAAGTCCCAGGTATTTTCCAGAATAGTGTCCTACAGAAATGCCCATAATTTCACTGACCACTTTCCTAGACAGAGAATCCACATTTTTGCTAAAAAGAAGGGAAGATTTGTTGAAGTTAATATGCTGCTGTGAAGCATGAGAAAACTCTTCAAGAATAGTCTTCATAGTGTTTGCTTCAAGAGAATTAGCCTTGCAGAATAAGAGGCAATCGTCTGCAAAAAAAACAAATGGATTATTTCTGGAGCACCCCTCTCCACAATAACGCTGTGAATCCCCCCATTTTGAGTCTCCATGTGAATCATATTGCTCAAACATTCTATCACCAAAATGAAAAGATACGAGAAAGGGGGTCCCCTTGTCTCAAACCCCTACCAGGAATGATGGGTCCCAACTCTTGTCCTTCCTTCACCACTTTGAATTGAACAGATCTAATGCAGCCTGTTATCATGTTGACAAAGTCCTACCTAAACCCCAGCCTGATTAGCACCCCCTCAACAAAATTCCAACTCACTATATCATATGCTTTACTCATATCTATTTTCATGTTAACAAAACCAGTTGCACCTTGGGATTTCCTATTAAGGTAGTGATAGGATTCATAGGCCAAAAGAAGGTTGTCAGTGATCAGTTTATTAGGAATAAAAACACTTTGGGAACTTGAGATTAAAGAGCTTAGCAAAGGTTTGATCCTGTTGGCAAGGACTTTGGCTAATGTCTTGTTCAGTACATTACATAGGGCTATAGGTCTAAAGTCAGCCATGGACTCTGGCTTTTTTTTATTTTGAGGATTAGGACAATGTGGGTGTTGTTGCAACCATTTGGGAGGACCTTAGACAGTCTAAAACTCTCACAAAACCTTACCACCTCATGACCAATAATATCCCAATGGTGTTGGAAAAAACTAGGTGTAAAACCATCCGGACCAGGGGATTTGTCCGGGTTCATATAAAAAAATAGTTCTTTTGATCTCATTAATCTCAAACTTACGAACCAGAAGGTCATTCTAGAACTCATATATTTTCTTGCTTACAGAGGACACTACAACATTTATGTTGATAGAAGGAGATTGAAACAGATTATGAAAATAGTTAATAATGAGGTTATGCAACTCGTTACCTCTGTCAACCCATGTACCTTCTTCATTCTTCAGCTTCTTGATCTGATTAATTTGTCTCATACGCCTGAAGGAATTGTGAAAGAAAGTAGTATTCTGGTCGCCATCTCTTAACCATAACTCCATTGACCTCTGCCGCCAGTAAGTGTTCTGATGCCCTTAGATGTTGGGTCTGGGCTTCTCTGAACAGGTCACGCCCTCTCTTGTCATACCGAGCCTTGATCCTTTCTATTAGAGCAAATTGTCATTTTGGTCTACTGACTATAGGGGTCCTATTAATTTTCATCCACGACTTTCAAACGTGTTAATTGCATACCACGACTTTTCGATTTGTATAAATTTTGGTCACTCCAGCCAAATTACCGGCCAAATTTCACCAGAAAATCATAAACCCTAAAATAATGAGGGTATTTTAGACATTTCACATCTATTTTTCTTCTCCGGCGAATTCATCTGTTCTTTTTCTTCTCCGGCGATCCAAAATCGCGTTCCCGACGACGATGTTATCACTACGGCGTGAGCTGCGAGCGAGGCCAATCATATTCTATCCATTTACTCACCGCCGCCGCCACGCACACTTTGCTCTACGAAGTTCTCGGGATTCATACGGGCGCAACTGGTTAGGAAATCAAGGCTGCGTACAGGAGACTGACTAGGGTTTTGCATCCAGACGTTGCGTCTAGCTTTCGTCGGGAATCGTCAGACGAAGACTTCATCAGAGTGCATGCCGCGTACGCCACTCTCACCGATCCACAAAAGCGAGTAATTGGAGGTAGTGATAATCACATTATTAGGCTTAATTCTTTGATTTTATGAGCCTGGAGCCTCTGCTGGCTATGCCGGAATTCACGGTCTCGTTCGACTCTGCTTCGAATTCGCCGGAGAAGAAGGGTTCGCTGGAGAAGAAGAAAGTAGATGTGAAATGTCTAAAATACCCTCATTATTTTAGGGTTTATGATTTTCCGGTGAAATTTCGCTGTTAGTTTGGCCGGAGTGACCAAAATTGATACAAATTGAAAAGTCGTGGTATGCAATTAACACGTTTGAAAGTCGTGGATGGAAATTAATAGGACCTCTATAGTCAGTAGACCAAAATTGCAATTTGCTCTTTCTATTATCTTCTGCCAATAGTCAATCCTCTGTTTGAAATTTTTGGTGAGGAATCTCCCCCATTTCTAGACTGCATTGCCACATAATTCGAATCTGTCCATCACCTCCATGCCCTGCGATGCATTCCAACTTGACAGAACCACCGCTTTACAGTTTGCTTCTCTCAACCAGAGGCTCTCAAACTTGAACCTAGGCCGATAGGGGCGTCTTGAATGCACTTCTAGGCCGGTCTAGGAAGATAGGCATATGATCACTTCTAGAGGTAATTATAGAAGAGGCCTGCGCTTCTCCGAATTCGTCCCTCCAGGATTCGGAGACTAAAATCCGGTCCAGTTTAGCCTGAATCCAATCATTCTTTCCTCTCGATTTTTCCCAAGTTAATTGATGTCCTGAGAAGTTGAAATCATATAACCCACTTGCTTCTACCGCTTCACAAAAACCCTCCATTAACTAGCTGGGTTGTGGGTTTCCACCCCTCTTCTCACAAGGAGCCATAATGTCGTTAAAGTCACCAACTACCACCCAAGGTAGATTGAACTGCTACGATAGCTGTTTAAGGAGGTTCCATCCTAAATGACGCCGATGTCTCTGGGGTTCACCATACAATCCGGTGAGTTAATTAGGTACCTAAACTTTTTTGTATGTTATAAATTAGGTACCTAAACTTATATATAAATATTAAATCATTGTTGTATGTTATATTTTGTTTGAAAAATGGTCAAATATGCTCTCAAATTTTATCTGAAAAGCCAATTAGGTATCTACACTTTTTTTAAGGTGCAATTAAATCATTTAACATATTATTTTGGTGCAATGAAATAAAAAAACAGGTTAGTGACTTGTGATAGCAGGTCACTAAGGTTCAAGAATTATTTTCGATAAAAACAATCGTCGCCGACGAGGCCTGGGCTGCCTAGCGATTGTTTCAACTTTGAATATATGATAATTTTTATTATATTATTATATTATATATTATATATTTTAATATTTTTATTTGTTATTTAAATTCAAGATAACATATTTATTATATGACGCGAATACAATTATGGTGAGGATAAAAAAAGAATAAGGGTCAAATAGGCCACTGAACTATACACCAAAATGCAATTAGGCCATCGAACTAAAAACAATGCAATTAGGTCCCTGAATTACACAAAGTCACGCAATTTCATCCAAAATGACTTGTTTTACCTGCTTTGCCCGTTACCAATTTTAAAAATAATATTTTAAAATAATTTTAAATAAAATATTAATTAAAATTAAGAATTAAAAAAAAAACTTCCTGTCGGAGACGAATTGTCTCCGGCCGGAAGTTTTATTATTATTATTATTATTAATTATTAATTTTTAATTTAATTAATTATTTTATTTAAAATTATTTTAAAATATTATTTTTAAAATTGGTAACCGGCAAAGCAGGTAAAACAAGTCATTTTGGATCAAATTGCATGAGTTTGTGTAGTTCAGGGACCCAATTGCATTGTTTTTGAGTTCGATATCCTAATTGCATTTTAGTGTGTAGTTCAGTGGCCTATTTGACCATTATTCCGATAAAAAATGAAAACATATTTATTATATAGCACGAATACAATTATGGTGAGAATAAAAATGAAAACATATTTATTATATGGCACGAATATAATTATGACGAGGATAACTCAAAAATGAGTGAAATCCATTTTTGGTCCTATACTTATTGTGCATTGGACACATTTAGTCCATCATAATTAATTTTGCCACATTTTATCCAGACTTAATAAAAAATGGACAATTTTAATCCACCGTCCAAATTGATGTTAAGTCTCCGTGAAATTGAAGGGCAGTTTTGTCATTTCTAGTGGTCTTCTTCATCCATCCTGAGCTGATAGGCAAACACAACTGCATTTCTCCTAGAGAATTCGTCTCGAAGCTCTGCTGGGGAAAGTCGAAACCTGGCAAGACCATCATGGTACTCAGATTCGCTCTATAACTTCCAAATCCCCACCAATTAACCAGTTTCCAGCATTAGTTATAGCTTGCTCAACGAACACAAAATATTAGAAATTATATATCTTGCTGCCAAGACCATCATGGAGAGTTCTTGCTATATATCCTTTCTTCTTTGTTATGCTTATACATCTCTATACTGCAATCAACCCAAAGAACACAAAATATCATAAATTCTATCATAGACCTTGGGCAAGCTTGAAGAATACAAAATATTGTCGGAAACCTTATTTTTTATTTATTTTTTTATCATTAAAATAAATTACAACTCACTAAGATTTTTTTTTTAATTCACTTTGTACACTAAATTCATCTTTTTCAAGACACTCCCCATGTTCCAGAAACTAAACCTCCACATATATAAAATTATCCGAGAAACAAAAAAACTGTAGCAAAAAACAAGAAAATAAAGCTGTAGAAAAATATTGTCCTTACTCGTTGAGAATTGCTAAGGTCCTGTGTTAATCGTCGACAAGGGCCACACTGCTGGACTCGCCGATCTGGGTCTTCTGGGCGTCGTCAATGGCGAACACGATGGGCACGGACATATTGACAAGGGAGCCATTGTCGAAACGGAGCGAGTTGAAATCAAGAATTTGGAGGAACTAGTGTTCTCTCATATAGCCTCTCAATTGGCTGGCCCAGCCTTCTCTGAGCACATCCAGCCATTGGAGGTTGATCTTGGAGAGCTCGATTCGGGGCTGACCCAGGGCCTGATTCTTCTTTCCCTATCTCTAATTCCTCGACGAAAAGCTCCACGAGCCTCCCGCCGTCGGGTTGTATCAGCGCACATGAAACTCGGGTCGCGGGTCGGGCCATATACACGACCCTAGTGAGAGGGACATGTTGAAGGGTTGGACAAATTGGGTTTTCAGCGGTTTGGGCAAATATCGAGTGAAAGCTGGAGTTTGAAGGAAAAGTGAAGCCATAGCCGTCATGTGAGATTGAAGAAGTTGTGTCTACAACAGTGTGAGCTTTTAGGGAGGGAGATTGAGGGGTGCTTTTAGAAATTCAAGATTTTAAAGGGCTCAAAATGTAAACAAAAAAAAAGTGATAATGAAGAATAGCACTGGAAAATACAAAAATAACCTTCTATTTCACGGAGCCTTAACATCAATTGTAACGGTGGACTAAAATTGTCCAACTTTTATTAAGTCTGGACAAAATGTGACAAAATTAATTATGATGAACTAAATGTGTCCAACACGCAATAAATGTAGGACCAAAAATGGATTTCACTCTTAAAAAATGAAATTTGCTCCATGATATCATTATAAACGACTCTTAAAAGATTTGATTTATTGAGAAACTGTATTAGATCTGAACTAACCCGACCCGTTCAAATAACTGCACGGCCTGCAATGGATTCTTATGGAGATGATCGCTTTTATATGCTTACAGTCTTGACCAACCTCCTCGCCATACATGCACATTAGAGGTTGTGAAATTTCTATGTTTCCTTGTTTCTGACGATATAAGCGTGCACGTGCACCATTAGGGTTTCACTCACTCATATACGGCTCCAGTTTTCTCATTTCAATGGCAGTTTCTGAAGAGCGACCACCTTTCTCCTCGGTGATCAAGTCGTAAAACGCCCTGAAGGATCACATTTGTTCACCATGTTCGAAGCACATGTAAATAAATTTTCTCATAAACTCCTTGTCCGTTTCATTAACGAATTATTTCATTACCTGTTGCCGTTAGTTTGTTTATTGTGTTATTAACGATCTATAAGCAAGGACTTCAAAAGAATTATTTCACCGTGTAACTCGAATCAGTGGAATTGCATATGCTTTATTTTTTATTATAATTTTTTATAACTAATTATTTGCTTTATTTATGCGCCGAGTGAAATATTGAAGAAATTGGATACGTGTATTGTATTCTTAATCTGCAAGTAAATGTGATTTGTGCACTGCTGACTTCCTTCATTCAAGGGATGCTAGGATATGATTGGTGCCAATTATCTAAATTCCACTAAGAGTGCCACATGGGTAGTATATATGCTTTGTATCAATTAAGCTATACTTTGTTACTATGGTTGTAGGTTCTACATTTGCTTCGAAGATATCTGGGTGAATATGTCCATGGACTATCAGCAGAGGCATTGCGAATTAGTGTGTGGAAAGGTGCAACTCTTCCTCCTCAAAATTCTATCCTTTATCCCTTCTCGCAGATTCCTTATTCATTACTTAGAGTCTCTGGAGCTTGGATAAAAATATTCAAAGGACTAGTTTTGAGTCCATGAACCTATGTCAATGGGTAGCATTTATAACATAATTTATAGATTAGTTTTCCCAAGGAATGCATTTTTTTCTAGCTGTTTGTTGTATATGTTTTTTTTTCCTGTAGTTTATGTTATTGCTGAAAATTTCTTTGATAACACTGTTGTTTCCATAGGTGATGTGGTTCTCAAAGACTTGAAGTTAAAGGCAGAGGCACTGAACTCATTGAAACTACCAGTCACTGTCAAAGCTGGTTTTGTTGGCACTATAACTCTAAAGGTAGTTCTCTACATCTAAATTCTCTTAAATTGTTTTCGTACCTCTTACGTACTTTCAACTTTCAACTGCTTTCAGTCAATTGGTTTTTCTCATCTAGAAGTTATATAACCTAGGTATTTATTGTACTGCCATCATTGATCTACTGGTTATATATCTACTTTCTCCTACTCCTTTCCCCCTTTCAAATTATTGTATTTTTTCAAATATATTTTATTTTGTTTTTGTTTTTGGTGAATATTTGACAAATTCATCTCTCTTGTGCATACATTTTAAGTGAGTTATAGTAGAAACCCCAACAAGGTATAACTGAGTAAAGTGAAGTACATAGCACTTAACTGCAGGACTAATACCTTCATCAGTTCTGTTTACACAAACAATGAAACAACAGACAATATCTACAAAAGACAGTCGCAGAAGCTCTTCACATGTTTTCTTCTGCCTATAGTATAAGTAACCTAAGCAGACATAACTGACAAGCAACTTCCTTCACTGCTTTCCTACTTAAAAACTTCTTAAAGTTGATGCCACTTTCCAAGCTTTTAAGTTTTTGTTTTTATTTTTTAATGTTGTTTATGCTCTTCCGTTTATCTTGTTTTGTTGTTGTTGTTGTCACTCTCCTCACTTCATTCATTGACTCAAATTTTGTTGTTGAAAACCCCAAGAAAATTTGACTAGTTACATGAAAATGAAAAGTCTGTTTCACCTTTAATCATTTTGGCATGCTTTTTGAGCAAAGTAGACTTTTAGTTAGGGATGTCAATCTTAGGATGAAACCGATGGACTGACCCGATAAGCTCGATAAATTATAGGGTTAGTGCCAAGAAATTTTTGCCCGATAAGCCTGAAATTGACAAGCCAGATGGCCCGAACAGGCTAGCCCGATATCCCGAGCCACTTAAGCCTATTCTTTGTTTCGCAAGTGATATGAAACAAAATATATAGGGAATTTATATGTAAGTTCATCTTTAGTAATTTTTATTAAATTTGTAAATACAATTTTAATAAATTTATTACAAATAAAATATTTTTTATGAAAATAAATAGTGAAAAAAAACTTATTATAATTACTATAATATAGTGTAAATATATTAATTATTTTTAGTTGGAATTTAGAAATACAGGTTTATATTTAGTGAATGATATATAAGTTTATATTTATTAGTGTAAATGCGCTAATTTATTAAAATTGAAAATTTCGAATGTTAATTTAAAAAATTTCAAAAGTTTTAGTTGAGCCCGCCTGATAAGCCTTACAAGTGACAACATGAGGTTTTAGGGTTAGAGGACTTAGGTCCAAGAATTTTAAACCTGACAAGAAAAAAAACCCTGATTAACCCGACAGCCCTATAGGGCTAGCCCGAAAATGGGATAGCCCGATTGACACCCCTACTTTTAGTTGGTTTATTGTTTGTAGTAACCACCCCCATCCATTACATTGCTGACTGCATCTTTCCTTTCCATTTTTCGGTTGATCCTTTACCTTCCCTAGCTTGGTAGTCTTGCTAATGTTTTTTTGTTTCTTCTATACCTTCTCCTAATCTTCCCTATCTCTGTTTCCCTTTGACTTATATTAAAGCTTTTTGCTGGATCCAAATATTTCAAAAACCAACCAAAAGCTTCCTCTAGGAGTCTATATTCTTTCCATGGCTCAACTCCGAAGATCTTCTGGCAGTATGTTATCTGCTTGTGCTAACCTCTTTTGTATGTTATCTGCTTGTGCTAACCTCTCATTTTGTATGTTATCTGCAACCTTTTCTCATTTGGCTTTTATATGATTATGATAAAGGTTATGCTTTCTATATCATATTTTGACACCTTAATGAACGTGGTTGGACTTACTTTTTTGCTTTTGCATTATTCACTTCCTTTATTATCCAGTGTTAATCTTTCATGCTGTGCTCATCAATTTAACTTTTAACATAAATACAGGTTCTTTCATGCTGTGCTCATCAATTTAACTTTTAACATAAATACAGGTTCCATGGAAAGGCCTTGGGAAGGAGCCTGTTATTGTTCTCATTGATAGAGTTTTTATTCTTGCTCATCCTGCTATTGTTGGTAGGTCTCTTAAGGTAGGAGGGTTCTACTTTTTTCTTGTTGAATTGGTTACTCTTCAATGATATATGCTCAATCCACAGCAGATTGACAATTGTGTTTACTTGTAGGAAGAGGACCGGGAGAAACTCTTTGAGGCCAAACTACAACAAATCGAGGTAAAATTGTTTCTATCTTTTATTCTGCAAACTACTCCATACTAAATATTTGCTTTGAACTCTTTTTGTCAATGGTCATTTCCTACATGAGAAAAAAAATTATAATTTTGAAATGAAATACTGCTCTAGAACTTTGTGTGTTCTTTCGTTGAACTATTTTGTCATAGGAAATTTATTGTTGAAATTAATGGATTATTGGTATGGAATTGGTGAGTTCCTGAGTTTGTTTACGTAATAAATTTCCCAGCACCTTTGAAAGAAGCGAGATGCTGGAACCATTCAAGTAAAGGGAATATAATGCTTGAGTCCTTAAATATGCTTAAGTGTTGCTTTTTGACACTTTTTCCCCAAATCTAGTTTTATAGTCTCCTGGATGGGTATAGTGTCCTTAAATATCCTTAATTTTTTTTTTTTTTTTTTTTTTTTTTTTTTTTTACATTTGATGTCTTTCCATGCAGGAAGCAGAATCGGCCACCCTTGAAGCGCTATCAAGGTCAAAGCTCGGAGGAAATGTATGATTTCAATTTTTATCTTAATTTCTGTCATGTTTTCTTCTAATTGTGCTGAGCTATGTATGTTTGACCCAGCCTATTTTGAATCTTAATAATTCCAAAAAGATTAAAGTTGAACCAAATATTAATTGTTGAGAAAAAACTTCTTGAGTAGGACAGTAGGTAAGAGGAAAAATCTAACCTCTTGTAAGCCATTAGCCTCAGTTGAGGCTTTTCAAATAAGGCATCTTAGAATACACCTTGACAATTTAATGACACTTTTGAAGTTTTGCATATCTCCCTAAATTTTAAAAATGTTATATTCTGATCTAATAGATGTGTGCGTTGTGACCTTTATTGTAATTCTGACCATCATCAATATTACTCATTTATTTGTAACTGAGTTTTAATAGTTAAATATCCAAATTCCTCTAAAAAGCCCTTATCAAATAGATCATTTTTGAGAAATTTCAGCTAGGGAAAACATGCTCATTAATAGGCTTTACAGTATACTATTGGATTTAAATGGCTATTAGAAGCATAGCACAAGTGATTTATTTATTTATTTTTTTTAATTATAGATTCCTTACATTCTGTTTAAGTTTCTTATTAAAATTTAGACAACTTGCATGAATCTCCAGGCAATTATATGGACCGTATGGTAACTCTAGGTATTGGTGGCATTGCCTTTTATTAGTTGCTTCTTTTTTAATTTGTTCTTATTTTCCTTTTCAGCCAGCTGCTGGAAATTCCTGGCTGGGATCATTAATTGCAACTATAATTGGAAACCTCAAAATCACAATTAGCAATGTTCATGTCAGATATGAGGATTCTGTCAGGTTGATTTGTGTTTTTGCTTGAAACTTTGGGAATCTTTTGCACTGAACTAATAGTTTATGCTCATTATTTTCTTGTGGAGATATCTGCTGTTCACTACTTTTATTGTTTTTGAATAATTGCTTCCTTTTATTTATTCTTTTGGCCTTTTTTCAAATAGCAATCTCGGGCATCCATTCTCTTGTGGTGTTACTCTTGCAAAGCTTGCTGCAGTTACGATGGATGAGAAAGGCAATGAAACATTTGATACAAGCGGTGCTTTAGATAGATTACGCAAGGTTAGGTCCATAATCTTTTGAAGACTCTCTGGTATTTAAAATGCTAGTGCAGATTTTATATGTATCCTTTTGCATCTAGTATGTGCAATTGTGCAGTAGGATTTTGATTTTGGATTGGGGAAAAATGAATCATACGTATTACATATAATCATATATAGAAATGGAAATTACCAATTCTACATTTCTACCTTAGCAACTTAAATGTAGTCCTGCTAAAGTGAATGTCCATACCCGATTAACGTTGTTTGTACACACTTCAAAATGCTGGAGCATATTGAAATCCCTTGCTGAGAGCATGTTAAAGGAAATATGGAATCAATGTTTACTTTGTTCCACTAGCTAACGGAATTATATCTCCATCACTATCAGAGCCTGCCTGGTATCTTGAGTCCTTAACTTACGTTGCATCACAAAATGAATATGAGCTTGTATTGTTCATGTCTTTTCGAGTTTTAGTTTTCATATGCCTATATATAATCAGGCTATGGCCTGAAATTTTAATTGGATGCCTGAACTTGATGAACATTGTTGTTGTAGTTGGTTCAACTTGAAAGGCTTGCTGTGTACCATGATACAAACAGTGACCCCTGGAAGTTTGATAAGAAATGGGAGGATCTTACTCCTGTAGAATGGATTGAGGTACATTCATATACTCGGTGTCTGCCTTCTATTGTACTAGTATGTCTATTGCTTTATCACCCTCTCTCTCTTCTTTGACACTCTTGTTTTTCCTTTTAGATCTTTGAAAATGGCATTAATGAATCAATGAAGAACAATACAACTGTGTCTGCATGGGCTAGGGAGCGTAATTACTTGGTATCTCCAGTCAATGGAGTCCTTAAGTATCATCGTTTGGGGAACCAAGAAAGAAATGATACTAATGTTCCTTATGAGCAGGCTTCCCTGATTGTCAGTGATGTTTCTTTGATGGCTACAGAGGTGCTAAACATTGACAGTTGTGCTATTTCAGATTCCATGAAAATTATGCTTAATTAATTGCTTTACTACTGTTGGCTTCTTCATGTTTTTCTAATTGAAGGCAATTTTAAGAAATTAATGTTAAAATAGTTGGTTTAGGGAAACCCTAATATTAATATAATAAAAGAAATGTCAGAAAGTAATTTCTTTAATTATACAAAAATCAAATACTACCCAAACTGCAAGATAAAGTTAATGTAATTGAAATTCCTCACTGATTTGAGAATCCTGCCAGTTTGAATGCTCTCTCTTCTATTCTACCTTTTCTTTGGTTGAGGGAATGGCACAATTTTTTCCTTGGAAGTAAGTGGAATATAATTTTGTTGTATTGCAGTCACAGTATCATGACTGGATCAGACTTGTGGAGGCTATTGCAAAATATAAGGCATATGTAGAAGTATCTCATTTAAGACCAATGATTCCAGTTTTTGAGAGACCTAGTTTATGGTGGCGTTATGCTGCCCAAGCTGGATTGCAGCAGAAGAAAATGTGGTAAGGCATTGGAATTTAGTGATTGAACATTTGCTAAAATGGGAGAAATCAAATGCATGTGGCATTATTTCCCTATTGTTTATATAAAATTCTATTTCTGAGTTCTGTTATATGCGTAAGATTATGCCTTAGATGAGGTTGTTTATTTATTTATTTCTTTGTATGTCATACCAACTTTTCTTTGTCAACTAATTGCTTATTTGCACCTTTTACAGTTATAGATTCTCTTGGGATCAAATTCAGTATCTGTGTAATTTGCGCCGGCGTTATGTACAGTTGTATGCTGAATCATTGCAACAGCTGTCTCATGTTGATAACTCCAAGTTAAGAAGCATTGAGAAGGATCTTGATCCAAAGGTCATTCTATTGTGGAGGTATGTGGTTGTTTTGTTTTCCATTCATAGGTTCATAATGCTCCAAGACAAAAGGTATTTGATGCAATTTGCATCTCTTTTAGGTTCCTTGCCCATGCAAAAGTGGAATCTGTCAAATCAAAGGAAGCAGCTGAACAAAGACATCTTAGAAACAGAAGCTGGTTTTCATTTACATGGTTTGTTGTATTTCTTAATTGATTTGCTGCCATTTGTTTCATTTCTCTTTATTCTTAACAATATCTTTCTCCTCAAGAAGGCAACCTTTCACCATGCTTAGGTGTAATCTTTGCTTTTTTTAGGTTGTCTAATATTTTTACTGCCACATCAGGCGGGCTTCTTCTGAAGATGTCTCAGCTGGGGAGACTTCTGAGGAATCAAAATCTGTAGAGGATAGATTGACCAAGGAGGAATGGCAAGCTATCAATAAATTGCTCAGTTACCAGCCAGATGAGGATGTGACACTGCAACATGGAAAGGAGATGCAAAATACGATAAACTATTTGATCAATGTTTCTATTGGTAGGGCAGCAGCAACGATTATCAATGTTGATCAGACAGAAATTCTTTGTGGCAGATTTGAAAATCTTAATGTGTCGACTAAGTTAAAGCATCGAACCATACACTGTGACGTCTCATTAAAGTTTTATGGACTGTCTGCTCCTGAGGGTTCGCTTGCTCAGGTTTTTTTTCCTCAGCACTCATGCTTGTAATTTGTATACTGTTCTTTGTTTATGACAAAATAAGAGTCTATTATAATATTGATATATTTGGGAGAAGATAACTGTTTTAATAATTTTGTATATTAAAAGCTTTAATTTCAAGCCTAGAAAGAAGAAACAATGGTAGCAGTAAGCTAAGTACTTAGAATTTTTTGGACGAATTTTCATGTATTAATATCCACATGCTTGTCAAGGTGTAGATTTGGGTTGAAGAGTTTCTTTAGTAATTTTATTCTGGAAAAAGCAAAGCAAAGAAACGACGGTAGCAATAAGCAAAATACCAATGAGTGTTTCGGTGGAATTTTCATGTTTATGTATTTGCATGCTTTTATTAAGGTAGTAATTTGCATTGCAGAGTGCCTATAGTAATTTGTGTTCCAACAGCAGCATTAGTACCAATGAGTGATTGGGTATTATATTCATGTTTACATGTGCACACGTTTTTTTTTAATTTTTTTATTTAAATTTTATTATTATAAATAAATAAGTATTTTGCATTTGCAGAGTGTCTGTAGTGAGCGAAAAGTGAATGCATTAGAAGCTAGTTTTGTGCATTCACCATCTGGAGAAAATGTTGATTGGAGGCTATCTGCAAGAATTTCTCCCTCTCATGTCACAGTGAGTTATACTTTTCCTTCTTTTAGTAGACTTGCAGCTATTCACTAATGGGCCGTTTTCTTGTCATGAAAAAAAAATCAAGGAAAAGTTAACATATTTACTGGTAGAATGTTTCACGGGGAAATGGTTTTTAAGTGTTCAGTTAGGTTGCATTTGTCCAAAAGTAAAAGAAATTAAAACTCCAAATTGCCCATTTATCTTCTTTTCTAAAACACAAAAATCAACCATTCGAAACATTTAATTGTCAAACCCAAGCCTCATTTCATGAACTAGTTGGAGATGGGGATAGCATGAATGGTGGAGTGGGGGAAGATGGTTTTATGACAATGAGTTAGTGAGTGAAGGGGCCGGATTTGTAGCTTTGGGGGAGTGGAGAAGTAGATAGTGTGGCTGGTGAAGGGGATCTCATAGTGGTATGGATCAAAGGAAAAGGGGATTATAGTGGTGCATGAGTGGGGGGGCGGGGGGGCGGAGGGGGATTGTAGGGGGTGAGGGAAAAGGTGGCCGCATAGTGGTGAGAGTAGGGGAAAAAGATCAATGAATGGTGGGTGCTGTTTGGGGGGAATGCAGTGTTGGTTTTTGGGAGGATGTCAACAACACTGGGGAAGTGGAGCGAAAGGGTTGTCAAGACAACTATAAAACATGATGAGGCTATGAGATGGTGAGGGTTGTTGGAGAATGGAGAAGTATTTAGTTCATTAAATATTTTACACTTCTAAAAAGGGAGTAAGATCCAAGCACTTTCACGAATTGTTCACTTTGAGTAAAAAAGGTGTAGGTTTTGCTTTTATTTAGGATACACGAAACACAACATTTTATTTGTTCTCAATAACTTCTAAGTGTTATGTATTTTTATTTGATTTTGCATGTAATTTGATAGGTTTTCATGGAAAGTTATGATCGGTTCTTAGACTTTGTAAAGCGGAGCAATGCAATTAGCCCAGCTGTTGCACTAGAAACTGCAACTGTGCTCCAGGTGATACCATCATGCATTGAGCTTGTTGTAATACAAATTCTGCTGTCATGATGGAATTATGTTTTACTAAATACTAATGCTCTAGCTTATAAAAAGTGCAGAATAAAATTGAAAAAATGACTCGGAGAGCTCAGGAGCAATTTCAAATGGTATTGGAAGAGCAGAGCAGGTAAATCGTTGCAATAAGCTCACCAGTTTTACGATTTTTCTTGGTCTATTTGTGTTATTAGCCCCTTCGGTTGGTTGGTTGCTTGATTGAGGTGTGGAATTTCTTGTTTATATCATTTGTCCTCCAGATTTGCTCTTGATATCGACCTGGATGCTCCAAAAGTTAGAGTTCCTATGAGATCACATCTCTCCTCTAAATGTGATAGCCATCTCCTTTTGGACTTTGGCCATTTTACTTTGCAAACGAAGGTGTGTTAATTTTATTATTTTTATTAAATTCTAAGTTGGCTTTTTTGTATTGCAATACTGTTGCTTAAATGATTTTTCTTGGTTCTAGGAGGATGGCCAATCCCAAGACCAGGGACAAAGTTTGTATTCTCGTTTTTTTATCTCAGGAAGAGATATAGCAGCATTTTTTACAGATTGTGGTTCAGATAATCAGACCTGCTCTTTGGCATGTCAACCTTCTGATTCTCCAAGTTTGGAAGATGCCAATAATGTATATTTTCTTGTTGATAGATGTGGAATGGCTGTAATTGTAGATCAGGTATGAGAGATAAAGTGTCTTTAAATTGTTTAAACACTGATCATATAATAACTACAATTCCCACTTTTCATGTTCTAAATTATGAACTTCATGTTTCTTTTGAAGATTAAAATTCCCCATCCCAGCCATCCTTCAACACGTGTCTCTGTTCAAGTTCCAACTATTGGAGTTCACTTTTCACCTGCCAGACTTTGCAGATTGATGGAATTGTTAAAGATACTCTATCATACAATTCCAGATGCTGAACAGCTTCCTACTGTTGAAAATACTGAAGCTGAACTTTCTCCCTGGCATTCACCAGATCTAGCAACTGATGCTCGGATCCTTGTATGGAAGGTATGGAACTGCTCTATAAATTGTGCCTTATTCAAATAATCATCTTGTCTTACAATAGGCCTTACATGTTCTTGATTCAGGGGATTGGGTACTCTGTTGCTGCCTGGCAATCATGTTATCTTGTGCTATCGGGATTGTATCTTTATGTCTTAGAGTCTGAGGGGTCCCGTACTTACCAAAGATGCTCAAGGTACCCCATTTTAGTTTCAAGTGTTCTTATATTCCATTATTTAAAGTTCTCAAGGTATCCTTATGCCTGTTTTCTCCTCCTCCGAAGTTGAGCACTTCGTATTTCTGCTCTGGAAGGCTATCTTCTATTTAAAGTCATTGAGTTCATTCCACTTTTGGTTACACCACTATGGAGGCATTTTCACTTATAGTTTTATTTATTTATTTTTTTCTTTTAGTCATTGACAATAAAAAATGTTCCACTTTTAGTCTTAAATGCCCTAAAACTGGAATAAACTACAAAGTCATTTGATACATGTATATATAATTTTTTTTGAGTCTTTTCATTCTCGTGATTTTAGTTGACTTTCGGTGGAAGTGTTATGAGAATTTAAATTCATATCTTTGTAAAATGTTCAATACTGCAGCATGGCTGGTAAACAAGTGCTTGAAGTTCCCCTGACAAATGTTGGGGGTTCCGCTTCCTGTATTGCTGTTAGTGCCAGGGGCATGGATCTACAGGAGGTAGGTGAATTTCATTATTTTCCTTTGTGCATTTATTCCCTGCTCTTATATAAATTTTGGAGCCTTATTTGTTCTATTTGATATTATAAAAGTTGAAAGTTTTACAATAACATATTGCTTGACATGTGCATTAATACTGTATTTACAATGTTGTCCAAGGATTTATATCATTAACTGAACATTGTGAGGTTGATTTATATTCCACTTGCTTCCTTTTGTTACTTGACTCCTGTTTCATTAATCTTTATAAGTAAAAAACACAATCTTGCATGCATTTAGTAAAGCTAATTTGAAAAGTGTAGTTGTTTCTTCAATAAATAATTATTTTTGAGTAAAGAAATGTGATTTCTGCAGTATCCGAGCCATGTCTTTGCTTCTCTCTTTTAGGGTTTAATAAGATGTTCATTTTCCATTGTTCTTTTACAGGCCTTGGAGTCATTTAGCACACTGATAATAGAGTTTCAAGATGAAGAGGAGAAAACTACTTGGTTGAGAACACTTGTACAAGCTACCTATCGAGCTTCTGTAAGATATAAAGTTCATAATTAATACTCTCTCTATCGCATTTTACCTGTCATGAAACTGGTCAGTCCAACTCTATTACAAAAAATTGAATTGAAAGTAACTTAAGTCAAGCCACATTAATTGAACCAAAAACATAAAATGGGAAGAAGGGAGTATGTTTCTTATTTTTCTTTTCATATTCCTTACCTTTATTTTGTTTAGCATTGGAATGCTCCTTATTTTTGATGTGTTTGGATATAGGCTCCTCCATCAGTTAGTATACTTGGAGAACTAAATGATGATGCATTAGAACTTGCTGAGGCTCGTGCTATAAATACAAAGATGGCTGAACTTGTTGTTAATGGAACATTAGTAGAGATGAAGCTATCATTGTATGGGAAGGTAAGGTCGCTCAGTAATTTCTCTCTTTTTTTTTTTTTTTTTTTTCCCATTAGTGACTCTCACACGTTACAACCTTTCTTTAGCTTTTATGTTTTGTTGAATGTATTTTATATGGTTGCTGCCATACTGGTGAGGAGTTTTTCTCTTTTGGCAAATGCTGTAGGGTGTCTTAATACACTATGTGATAATGGTGCATTTCATCTAATCCTTTTTATCAATTTGTAGACAGGAGATGAGATAGAAGATAGAGATGACGAGACACTAATCCTTGAGGTTCTTGCAGCTGGTGGAAAGGTTTGGGCTATCTATGCTTTTATGCTGTCTTGAGTTTGAATACAAGTCTCCCATGGGAGTTATTATAAAGTCACTTATGCATGTGAGCATAAGCAAGCAATGAAATTATCTGTCAAGTGACAAGTGCTAATGAAACTTGGAAAAAAAAAATTCAGCTAGGAATGATCCCTAATATATAACCAAGTCTCAGTGTGGAATATCTGCACATCTGTGTGCTGATTCTCTTCGTTAAGAAAGTTGATAGATAATGTGTGTTATGTGTCTTTATCTGATAATTATTTTTCTTTTGATAAATTTATTAGTGGGTACTCAAAGTTTTTAATTATTGTCCGAGTAGATTGTATTGTGCTCCCTCAGTATAATATCTCTCTGGGTTTAACAGCTTACAGTAATTCTATTGGTGATGTTGAAAATTTGGCTGTAGTTAAGGTTTTTATATGTGATAATTGTCTCTGTATGTTAGTGATATCAGTGCTACACTCCCTCTGGTATATATAGAAGCTCCCTATGACATTCTTTTTATGCGGTGCCTGTATTTTGCTAGCTATCTATTTGTAAACAATAACACCACCTTCTCTGAAGCTGAGAAGTGTATGTACTTGTGCAGGTGCATGTTTCACAATGTAGTGGTGACCTAACAGTAAAGGTGAAATTGCACTCACTGAAAATTAAGGACGAACTTCAATATTCTTCATCTTCAAGTCCGCAATACTTGGCCTGCTCTGTTCTGACAGACAACTCTGCAATTACCTCACCTGATACAATTGAATCTCATGGCAAAGAGATGGCTTTCATGACAAGGGAAGAGGATGATGAATTCACGGATGCCTTACAAGATTTCTTATCATTGCCTGATAATGGCGAAGCCGTTACCCCGGAGAAGGATTCAATGAAGGGAAGAAGTGCCTTTGGTGATGTATTCTACGAAACAGAGGGCTCCGATGACTCTGATTTCGTCTCTCTTTCATACTTAACACGACATCCTAGCTCTCCTGACTATGATGGTATAGATACACAGGTAATTTTGTTGAGCATTGACTAAGGGAGAGAGAAAGGAAGATAGATAACAAACTCATATCATAATACAATGACTTGCTGATTAATCTTCCAATTTTATTGATAAACAGTTTAATTCCATGTTATATTTCATTGTTTCAGATGAGTATTAGTATGTCCAAGTTGGAATTCTTTTGCAACAGACCTACTCTTGTTGCTTTGATCAATCTTGCCGTTGATATGAGTTCTAAAGGTAGTGAAGTTACTGGTAAAAACGTCACAAAAGATCCCGATAATGAATCCTCTATGAATAAAGAGAAGATAGAAGATCATGGGCATAAATATGTCAGAGGTTTGCTGGGATATGGAAAAGGTCGTGTTGTATTTAATTTGAACATGAATGTTGACAGTGTTGCAGTTTTCCTTAATAAAGAGGATGGTTCTCAGCTTGCAATGTTGGTGCAAGAAAGTTTTCTGCTTGATGTTAAGGTGGGGTTATTTTGTGACTTAAGCATTTCATTGTAAAAATCTGAGAAGTTACTAGCTCCAGTTACCTTCTTTTGTTATTATACTATGACCCAAAATCCTTTTCCCTTAATTTTTATTTACACTATTCTTATGATTAGGTTCATCCTAGTTCAACTTCAATAGAAGGCACTCTAGGAAACTTCCGACTTTGTGATCTGACACTAGGGTCAAATCAGCGATGGGGATGGCTTTGTGATATACGCAATCAAGAGTCGGAATCACTTATTCAGGTACTAATAGTTTCTTTTTATATTTGAATTAGAGAAGCATATCCAGACTGCTATCCTTAGAGTTTTTGCTGCCTGTGGCCAGGTGAAGCTTATATAAGTTTCGCTTCTTTTCTGCCTGTTTCATTATAGCTTTATTCTAGACAGAAGAAAATGATTCCTGTCTGATTCTGTTGGTATGAAAAGCTTAAAAGAGGATGTCATGTAGTATTTTTTTTTTCCTTTAATTTTTGGGTTTTTTTTTTCCTTTTTTTTTGGGGGGGGGGGAGGAGAGGGAGGGTAGTGCACACTATATGACATTTGAGAAGTATAATATTATCTATAATAACTGGTAATAAGAGGTTGCTTACTTAATGTTATCAAAATTGACATAATACACTGATAAAATAACCCTCATATTTTTCTATATTTTCATGAAAGTTGGGGATATTAAGATGCACCAGAAAATATTTTAAGTTCACAAGAGCATTATAGATAAACTTAGAAATTTCTACTTTCCCACTACTACATACACACATGAAAAGGCCTCTCACACTTGTGCAAACTCTAATATATCACTGATACTGCCTGTGTCTCAGTTTGCATTTAACTCTCACAATTCCGAAGATGATGATTATGAAGGGTATGATTATAGCTTACGTGGCCGACTTTCAGCAGTTCGAATTGTTTTCCTGTATAGATTTGTTCAAGAGGTGAGCTTATCAACTTATTTACATTGTATGGCTACATGTTTTGCTTTTATTTTTGTCTTTTTCATGAAATGTTCTCTCCTTTTCTTCCTTAAATAATTAGTCAAACCTGGAAAAGACTAGAGAGGTCCTTCTGTCTTTATCTGGATAAGAGTGGGTTTACTTGCATTTTTGTGGTATCAAGTCCAAAGCTTGAATGAGAAAATTAACACTTCTGATATGAAATGTAATGACAGCCTGCTCAATGATATATAATTGGGAGTGGAAGTGTTGGCCATGTTTTTTAACTGACTGATTTCAATATGTGCTTCTACAGATTACTGCATATTTTATGGGGCTTGCCGCTCCACATACTGAGGAAGCTATTAAGCTCGTTGATAAAGTTGGAGGGATTGAGTGGTTGATAGAAAAATATGAGATTGATGGAGCCTCTGCAGTAAAGCTGGATCTTTCACTGGACACTCCTCTAATAATTGTACCAAGGAATTCCACAAGCGAAGAGTTAGTGACTGTCCGAGCCACATTAACTCTTTTAACTCCAGACCTTCAGATTGTTTATGATCTCTCTTGAACAGAAGCATTTTGACTTGTTTCACACTTTCACCTTGTTCTAGTCCCTATGCTTTAGCCAACCTCCTCTCTTCTCCTAGTTTGTCTTTATGAATATGCAGAATCCTTATTTTGGAACTTCATTGCATTACTTTTTTCCCAGCTGAACTTCTATGTATATTTCCTATTTTCCTTTCATTGTGAATTTGTTTATTTTTCATGTTTTAAGCATGAGCTTCGAAACACACACATTTCAACTGAAACATAAAGTATGCTTTTTTTTTTTTTTTTTTTTTTTTTTTTTTTTTTTTATTTTTTTTTTAGTCTAAGATCAGTTAATAATGCAGGTTCATGCAACTTGATCTTGGCCATCTTCGAATTGAAAATGAAGTTAGCTGGATTGGATCTCCTGAAAAAGATCCTTCTGCAGTCCATGTTGATGTTCTTGATGCTGAGGTATTTGCTTTTGTTGTTTATAATTAAAAAATAAGGCTTGACTGCAGCTATTCTTATATGTGTTGCAAATTGCAGATTCTAGGTATTAATATGGCTGTTGGAATTAATGGATGTATTGGCAAACCAATGATACGTGAAGGCAGAGACATTCATGTTTATGTGCGCCGCAGTCTACGGGATGTGTTCCGAAAGGTCCCTACATTTGCATTGGAAGTTAAGGTTGGTCCTTTCATCCAATGTTTCCCTCTATCAATAATTTCAGTAAAGCTGTTTTTATTTATTTTTGAAAATTTCCCATTATCTGGTTTTCATGATTTCAATTGCCTGTTTGTGCATAAATGGCTGTGTGTACTGTGTAGCACAGTTTAGTTATGCAAATGATTCAGTTATACTTAGAAGGATTTGGGTTATTATGATGTTAACTTTTACTTACAAAAAGATTAACAGCGTGCTGTTGACTAAGCATGTTAGTTAAGCATGGTTTGTATATGTTTGGCATGCTCTTAAATTCGTCTTTTGTGTTGCACTTCTATACATGCGAAACTGATAGTGTCTAGACACTCTTCCAACACAAGTATGTTTTCTTGTTGAGAATATTTGGATTTCTTGTTATATTCTTGAGGGGACTACAATAGGTTATGATAAAGGCTAAGGTTTGATGCCATTGAAATGCACAGTTGCTTAAGCCTCTCCCTTTTTGGTAAATTTACTATTTCAATGTCATATAACTTTTCTCATTTTTTTTTTATTAATTTAAAATTTTGGCTGTGCTAATGTGTCATAACAAGTGTTGCACTAAGAATTAAATATTTGCAGTAGGGCTTGTCTGTATGTATATATTATGATTGTTCTTTCTGAAACAGATTGGCTTGCTACATGCTGTGATGTCAGCTAAGGAATACAATGTTATTCTAGATTGTATCAGCATGAACTTCTCTGAGCCACCTAGACTTCCACCTGTTTTCCGTAGCAACAAATCTACTTCAAAAGATACAATACGGTTGCTAGCTGATAAAATGAACATGAATAGTCAAATACTCCTGTCACGGACAGTTACTATAATGGCTGTTGAAGTGGGTTATGTCTTGCTGGAGTTATGCAATGGCGTCCATGAGGAATCACATTTAGCTCATGTTGCTGTGAGTATGCATCTTGTTTTATATGTGGTTTATAGTTCTGAGGATGTCAAACCGAGGAGTTATTGCAGTTACAGTTGGATTCTTAGCAAGTTCAGTGTATCTTTTCTTTTAAAAGTATCTTGTCTGGTGTTATGCGCTCCTTCTATCTCATTTTAATAGTTCATTTCAAAATATTGTCCACTTTCCTAATTTGAACATCACTAGTTTTTTAGTTTTCCCAATTTACCCTTTAAAAAAAAGATTAGAGGGGCAAAATTAAAAGGAAGTGGAATTTTATATATTTCCTTAAAAACCTTGTCAAGCACATATAAGACTTTTCTGATGTAATTGCTTATTGCAGCTTGAAGGCCTTTGGGTGTCATACCGCATGACTTCTTTGTCTGAAGCTGATCTTTATGTTACAATCCCCATGTTCTCTATTTTAGATATTCGCCTTGATACAAAACCTGAAATGCGTCTGATGCTTGGATCATGCACTGATGTTCATAAACAGATGTCACCTGATGTGCATGTTGAGCTTCCAACCTCAACAATGTTTTTGATGGATTGTCGATGGCGAATGTCATCAAAATCATTTGTTGTTCGGATTCAGCAGCCTCGTATTCTAGTTGTTCCTGATTTCTTACTTGCTGTCTGTGAGTATTTTGTTCCATCTTTGGGAACAATAACTGGTCGGGAAGAAATGATGGATCCTAAAAATGATCCAATTGTAAAGAACAGCAGCATAGTTCTGTCTGCTCCATTTTACAAACAGACAGAAGATATAGTGCACTTATCCCCTAGTAGGCAGTTAGTAGCTGATGCTGTAGGTATTGATGAATACACATATGATGGTTGCGGAAAAACCATTCGCCTCACCAATGAGGAGGTGAAAGAATTCCATTCTTCCGAAGCTAAATATATTATCATTGTTGGAAGGGGCAAGAGGTTGAGATTTGTGAATGTGAAATTTGAGGTACTATTATTTCCTCATCTATTTGATCTCATTACATATTCTACCTTATTAATGATATTCTTACTATGCATTGTGAAAGTTGTGAAGTGTCTTCTATGTGGCCTACTATTTGTAAAAGTATGGATTTCTACTATGTTATTTGCTTCTTGCATTACCTTTCATAAATTGATCAACTCAAGTTCTTCATTTGCTCAGCTCACCTTGAACCTTAGGTCCAATTTTTCAAATTTAAAAATAAATCTTCAACAAGATGTAAATTTTAAACATACCAATTTGAATAAAATAAACCTTTAAAACGTGTAGGTAAGATAAAATAATAAGTACAAATTGGGAATTGGAGGAGACAATACTGGGTGATTTTATTTAGTTATTTATTTATTTTGATTTTTGACAAAAAGATACTTCAGTTTTGTTTCAGTTTTTGGTTTTTCTTGGTTGGACCAAAGAAAAACCCCCAATACTAAAGAGTTAACAGATTAAAAGCCTATGTCAAATTCTGGAACTGAATAATCAAGTCAAACAAATCAAAATAGATCAATTTTATTATGTTGATCTTTTGTTTAAGATCGTGGTTTGGATGACCTTATTTGGTGCCCTTGTTAATGATTTGTGCATTTCACTTGTTCTTTGTTCAGAATGGCTTGCTATTAATGAGGTATACATATTTAAGCAATGATAGCAGCTACTCTGTGTCCCAAGAAGATGGTGTTGAAATTTTGCTGGTAGAGAGTGATATTAATAGTAGTGAGAATAGTCCCAAGAACATGGATGAATTTTTCTATACTTCTGATGCTTCAGACGCTGTCCAGAGTGGGGCAAGCGAGGTGCAAAGCTATAGTTTTGAAGCGCAGGTAAATTTTAGTTTCTATGTGGATAGTGGCACTCCATTTTCTTTTGTCAATTTAAATGTTGCATTATGATCTGTATTGTTTAGCGGATTAATATATTGCTATTTAGTTTTGGTTGGTACTGTTAATTTAGCAAGGGTTGTGGGGATGATTGGTATTTTTACTTTTATAAATTAATGGGCTAGTCTTTTCATTTTTCCAAAGCATGATGTATTTTGATGTGAACCCAACTTGACTTGCCATTGGACCTGACACCTTTAAACAAGGTGCTTTCACCAATCCATCTATAAAGACCCCAATCTATTGTGAAGATGCAAGACTTGGGTAGTTGCAAACATTCAAATAGCGATAAGTTCCTCTATAAACTTTGCAGGGCTTATTGCAAACATTCAAATAGCCATAAGTTCCTCTATAAGATGCAAGACTTGGGTAGTTGGGTATTTATAAGCCCAAGTGAAGCATAGAGGTTCAACTTCTTAAAGCATGAAAAGTTTGAATAACAAGGGAATATTCTTGATTCTGTGCGAGATGCTGTCTTTGGGATTGTTTCTCCCTTGCTACTGCCTTAAAGTCAGAGGGATCATCACAAGGTCCTTCACAGTTTGCCACAACTTCTATATTTTTCCTTCAACACATAATATCTGTAGAGGATTCTTTTAGCTTTCCATATAGTCTTGAATGACCTCAATCTGATTAACCAAAATACCAAAGCCTTTGCAAATTGTCCAATTTCTTTGGTCTACATGGCTGGTTTACTAATCCTGTCATCCAATCCCATTGCTCAGCTTGTTTTCTGACACAAAGTGACAGGCGAACTTCACCAGGTCTCAAGACCTGTTGTGAAGCCCCATTTCTTGACTCAATGCTCTACCACAAGTCACAGGGGCTCTCCACTGGCTTAGCAACCTTGTTTCTACTCTCCTTGCGGTGGCGCTGTTATGCTGCCATCACTCTGTCCAACTCTCTGATGTATTAGCCATTATTTGGCCTTGGTCCATGTCATATTTGTTCCATAAATGCCCTTTTAGCTTACTGAAACATCTATGTTAAAATAGTAGAAGGAAGAGGAAGAAATGATCCTTTATTTTCATTCAGTATATCCAAGTTCTCCATATTACAACCATATATATAGGCATAAAGAAAAGCATATGAAAGGACATAATAAATGCTGAAAACTACTCCTCTTCTCAAGGCTACAACTTCCTAGAGTAGAGTAAATATGACTGTCTATTTCCAACACTCCCCCTCAAGTTGGAGCATATAAATTAAATGCTCCAAGCTTGCTAAAAATGTATTCAATCCTAGGTCCACGAAGAGGTTTAGTGAGAACATCAGCAAGTTGGTCATTTGACCCAACAAATGAGGTAATGATGTCTCCAGATGCAACCTTTTCTCGTATAAAGTGACAATCAACCTCAATATGTTTTGTTCTTTCATGATAGACCGGATTGGAGGCAATATGCAAAGCTGCTTGATTATCACAAATCAATTTCATAGGACTAAGTTTATAGAAATTGAGTTATGTGAGAAGCTGTTTAATCCAAATTAGCTCACATATTCCAAGTGCCATTGCTCGATATTCTGCTTCTGCACTTGAGCGGGCAACAACATTTTGTTTCTTGCTTTTCCAAGAAACAAGATTACCACCAAAAAGAATACAATATCCTGATGTTGATCTTCTATCCCAAGGGCATCCAGCCCAATCTGCATCTGTATATCCAACAACTTCTGTGTGTCCATGATCCTTATAAAGTAATCCTGTACCAGGCGATCTTTTCAAATATCTTAAGATTCTAATGGCTGCATCCCAATGACTTTGACATGGCTCTTGTAGAAATTGGCTAACTATACTTACAGAAAATGAGATGTCTGGACGGGTGATCGTCAAGTATTGTAGCTTGCCAACTAATCTTCGGTATCTAGATGGATTGCATAGAGGCTCCCCCTGTCTTGGAAGAAGCTTGACATTTGGATCCATGGGTGTGTCAACTGGCTTGCAGTTTGTCATACTTGTTTCTTCAAGAATGTCTAAAACATATTTCCGTTGGGACACATAGATACCCTTTCCAGATTGAGCAACTTCAATACCAAGAAAATATTTTAATTTCCCAAGGTCTTTTGTCTCAAAATGTTGACACAAGTATTTCTTGAGCTGTTCTATTCCTTCTGTATCATCTCCTGTGATGACGATATCATCAACATAAACCACAAGATATATGCTTTTTCCAAGAGAATGCTTATAGAAGACAGAATGGTCAGCCTTGCTTTGGATCATGCCAAATTGTTTGACCACATCACTAAATCTTCCAAACCAAGCACGCGGAGATTGCTTCAACCCATAGAGAGACCGTTTGAGACGACAAACAAAACTTGCTCCTGTCTTGGCCACAAAGCCAGGGGGCTGCTCCATATATACTTCCTCCTTCAAATCACCATGTAGGAAAGCATTTTTGATATCCAACTGATATAACGGCCAATGACGATTGGCTGCCATTGAGAGGAAGAGTCGGATAGAGGTGATTTTGGCTACAGGTGAGAAAGTGTCTATATAGTCGATGCCAAATTCCTGTGTGTATCCTTTAGCAACAAGTCGAGCTTTAAGTCTATCAACTTGTCCATTTGGACCAACCTTCACATTATACACCCATCTACAACCAACCACAGTTTTTCCTGGCGGTAAAGAAACTAACTCCCAANGATCTTTTCAAATATCTTAAGATTCTAATGGCTGCATCCCAATGACTTTGACATGGCTCTTGTAGAAATTGGCTAACTATACTTACAGAAAATGAGATGTCTGGACGGGTGATCGTCAAGTATTGTAGCTTGCCAACTAATCTTCGGTATCTAGATGGATTGCATAGAGGCTCCCCCTGTCTTGGAAGAAGCTTGACATTTGGATCCATGGGTGTGTCAACTGGCTTGCAGTTTGTCATACTTGTTTCTTCAAGAATGTCTAAAACATATTTCCGTTGGGACACATAGATACCCTTTCCAGATTGAGCAACTTCAATACCAAGAAAATATTTTAATTTCCCAAGGTCTTTTGTCTCAAAATGTTGACACAAGTATTTCTTGAGCTGTTCTATTCCTTCTGTATCATCTCCTGTGATGACGATATCATCAACATAAACCACAAGATATATGCTTTTTCCAAGAGAATGCTTATAGAAGACAGAATGGTCAGCCTTGCTTTGGATCATGCCAAATTGTTTGACCACATCACTAAATCTTCCAAACCAAGCACGCGGAGATTGCTTCAACCCATAGAGAGACCGTTTGAGACGACAAACAAAACTTGCTCCTGTCTTGGCCACAAAGCCAGGGGGCTGCTCCATATATACTTCCTCCTTCAAATCACCATGTAGGAAAGCATTTTTGATATCCAACTGATATAACGGCCAATGACGATTGGCTGCCATTGAGAGGAAGAGTCGGATAGAGGTGATTTTGGCTACAGGTGAGAAAGTGTCTATATAGTCGATGCCAAATTCCTGTGTGTATCCTTTAGCAACAAGTCGAGCTTTAAGTCTATCAACTTGTCCATTTGGACCAACCTTCACATTATACACCCATCTACAACCAACCACAGTTTTTCCTGGCGGTAAAGAAACTAACTCCCAAGTTCCAGAAGAATCAAGTGCCTCCATTTCATCAATCATTGCTTGCTTCCATCCTGGATGAGTTAATGCCTTATTGACATTCTTTGGAATAGAAACAGTAGACAAACTAGTAATGAAGGCACAATATGATGGAGACAGTCGTTTTTGTGTGAGGAAATTATAGATAGGATAAGGATTTCGAGTGGATCTTTTTCCTATTCGACTGGCAATGGGTGAGTCTTTTTCTATTGTGGTTTGGGTTGTGTTAATGGGAAGCAAAGATGTGGGACATGAATCAATCGAACGCCCATCCTCTTGGGAGTTTAGACGATTGCGTCGTTGATAGGTGTACATGAATGGTGAACCATGTCCTTCCTCTTGAATGGTTGGTGTAGTTCTTTCAGGAATTGGTGTAGTGCTTTCAGGAATTGGTATAGTTCTTTCAGGAACAATGTGAGAAACAAGTTCTGAAAAAGTAGGAACAGGGAGAATTTCTGTTACCTCAGTGGGTTCCCCTAGGAAGTCTGACTCAATGGAGGTGAAAGAGAAAAAAGGTGTTGTTTCAAAGAATGTCACATCAAAGGAAGTATAGAAACGGTGTGTTTTAGGGCAGTAACACTTAAAGCCCTTTTTGGAGGCGAGAATATCCAATGAAAACACACTTTATTGCCTTAGCATCAAGTTTGTCACGTCCTGGGGAAGAGTCATGAACGAAACAAGTACACCCAAAGATCCGTAATGGGAGCTTATGGAGAGGTTCCTGTGGGCACAAGATGTGAAAAGGAATTTTTCCTTGCAAAACAGAAGAAGGCATTCGATTTATAAGATAGCAAGAATGAAGTATAGCATGCCCCCAAAAATTCTTAGGAACCTTGTTATGAATAAGCAAGGTACGGGCTGTTTCAACAAGATGTCGAATTTTTCGTTCAGCAACTCCATTTTGCTGAGGAGTTCTGGCACATGAGGATTCATGAAGTATTCCTCGTAATGAAAAGAAAGAAGTGAAAGAGTCAGAAAAATACTCTCTTGCATTATCACTTCGTAAGATTTTGAGAGATACCCCAAATTGATTCACAATTTCATTGTAGAATTTCTGAAATACATCAAATAATTCAAAGCGGTTCTTCATTAAAAAGACCCAAGTGCACCGAGAGAAATCATCAATGAAGACAACAAAATATGAGAATCCCAAAGTAGATGAAACCCGACATGGTCCCCACACATCAGAGTGAACTAGAGAGAATGGGGTATTAGCCCTCCTATTCACTCTACTAGGATATGAGGCTCTTGTATGTTTCCCAAGTTGACATGATTCACACTCTATGGCTTTTAGACTTGACAAACTTGGAACAAGTTGTTTTAATTTATTGAGATCAGGATGCCCTAAGCGACAATGGTTAAGGAGAGGTGAAACAGTAGCAGTGCAAGCTATTTTGGTTTTGGTAGGACATAAAAGGTGGTAGAGACCTCGTGATTCATTTCCTATACCAATTGTCTCCTTTGTTTGACGGTTTTGAATAATTACAGAATCAAAGGAAAACGTAACCAGACAGTTATGAGAGTAAGTTGATTAATTGAGATCAAATTGAAGGGACAACCTGAAATGTAGAGGACATTAGATAAAGATAAAGAATGAATAGTGACTTTCCCAATTCCTATAGCCTTTCCTTTTGACCCATCACCAAATGTAACAGCAGGAAGAGAGTTTGAGANTTTTTGATATCCAACTGATATAACGGCCAATGACGATTGGCTGCCATTGAGAGGAAGAGTCGGATAGAGGTGATTTTGGCTACAGGTGAGAAAGTGTCTATATAGTCGATGCCAAATTCCTGTGTGTATCCTTTAGCAACAAGTCGAGCTTTAAGTCTATCAACTTGTCCATTTGGACCAACCTTCACATTATACACCCATCTACAACCAACCACAGTTTTTCCTGGCGGTAAAGAAACTAACTCCCAAGTTCCAGAAGAATCAAGTGCCTCCATTTCATCAATCATTGCTTGCTTCCATCCTGGATGAGTTAATGCCTTATTGACATTCTTTGGAATAGAAACAGTAGACAAACTAGTAATGAAGGCACAATATGATGGAGACAGTCGTTTTTGTGTGAGGAAATTATAGATAGGATAAGGATTTCGAGTGGATCTTTTTCCTATTCGACTGGCAATGGGTGAGTCTTTTTCTATTGTGGTTTGGGTTGTGTTAATGGGAAGCAAAGATGTGGGACATGAATCAATCGAACGCCCATCCTCTTGGGAGTTTAGACGATTGCGTCGTTGATAGGTGTACATGAATGGTGAACCATGTCCTTCCTCTTGAATGGTTGGTGTAGTTCTTTCAGGAATTGGTGTAGTGCTTTCAGGAATTGGTATAGTTCTTTCAGGAACAATGTGAGAAACAAGTTCTGAAAAAGTAGGAACAGGGAGAATTTCTGTTACCTCAGTGGGTTCCCCTAGGAAGTCTGACTCAATGGAGGTGAAAGAGAAAAAAGGTGTTGTTTCAAAGAATGTCACATCAAAGGAAGTATAGAAACGGTGTGTTTTAGGGCAGTAACACTTAAAGCCCTTTTTGGAGGCGAGAATATCCAATGAAAACACACTTTATTGCCTTAGCATCAAGTTTGTCACGTCCTGGGGAAGAGTCATGAACGAAACAAGTACACCCAAAGATCCGTAATGGGAGCTTATGGAGAGGTTCCTGTGGGCACAAGATGTGAAAAGGAATTTTTCCTTGCAAAACAGAAGAAGGCATTCGATTTATAAGATAGCAAGAATGAAGTATAGCATGCCCCCAAAAATTCTTAGGAACCTTGTTATGAATAAGCAAGGTACGGGCTGTTTCAACAAGATGTCGAATTTTTCGTTCAGCAACTCCATTTTGCTGAGGAGTTCTGGCACATGAGGATTCATGAAGTATTCCTCGTAATGAAAAGAAAGAAGTGAAAGAGTCAGAAAAATACTCTCTTGCATTATCACTTCGTAAGATTTTGAGAGATACCCCAAATTGATTCACAATTTCATTGTAGAATTTCTGAAATACATCAAATAATTCAAAGCGGTTCTTCATTAAAAAGACCCAAGTGCACCGAGAGAAATCATCAATGAAGACAACAAAATATGAGAATCCCAAAGTAGATGAAACCCGACATGGTCCCCACACATCAGAGTGAACTAGAGAGAATGGGGTATTAGCCCTCCTATTCACTCTACTAGGATATGAGGCTCTTGTATGTTTCCCAAGTTGACATGATTCACACTCTATGGCTTTTAGACTTGACAAACTTGGAACAAGTTGTTTTAATTTATTGAGATCAGGATGCCCTAAGCGACAATGGTTAAGGAGAGGTGAAACAGTAGCAGTGCAAGCTATTTTGGTTTTGGTAGGACATAAAAGGTGGTAGAGACCTCGTGATTCATTTCCTATACCAATTGTCTCCTTTGTTTGACGGTTTTGAATAATTACAGAATCAAAGGAAAACGTAACCAGACAGTTATGAGAGTAAGTTGATTAATTGAGATCAAATTGAAGGGACAACCTGAAATGTAGAGGACATTAGATAAAGATAAAGAATGAATAGTGACTTTCCCAATTCCTATAGCCTTTCCTTTTGACCCATCACCAAATGTAACAGCAGGAATAGCCTTTCCTTTTGACCCATCACCAAATGTAACAGCAGGAAGAGAGTTTGAGAAATTAATATGGGAGAAAAAGGAAGCAGGAAGAGAGTTTGAGAAATTAATATGGGAGAAAAAGGAAGGGTTACCAGAGATGTGATCAGTGGCTCCAGAATCCAAGACCCAAACAGATTCAGATCTTAATGCAAGGGCAGTATGAGAGACAGTGGTACTGGCAACCTTCAATGCACTGTTCAGAATTTTATCTTCTGCCATAATGATCAGAAATGGACAGTGGCAGTGAGCAGTGGCTGTGAAGAAGATTTTAGAAGAAGGTTGGCAGTGAACAGTGGCAGTGAGCAGTGGCTGTGAAGGAGAGAAATTATTTTCAGGCCCCAAAAGGGTGGCTCTGATACCATGTTAAAATAGTAGAAGGAAGAGGAAGAAATGATCCTTTATTTTCATTCAGTATATCCAAGTTCTCCATATTACAGCCATATATATAGGCATAAAGAAAAGCATATGAAAGGACATAATAAATGCTGAAAACTACTCCTCTTCTTCCTAGAGTAGAGTAAACATGACTGTCTATTTCCAACAATCTACATGCACTGGGCCTTCATTAATTTCTTAATGGTACTGATAAAAGATTATTTATTGCTATGATGATGCAAAGATCCTAAAAAATTTTAGTGGAAATAAAACTCTTGTTTTTGTTTTGTTTTGTTTTTTTTTTTGGGTGGTGTTTTGTTTTTTCTTTTTGGGTGGTGTTTTGTTTTTTCTTTTTGGGTGGTGTTTTGTTTACATACTTACTGGATCGTTGCTCTTCACTTTTAGTTTCGACTTACATACAATTACTTACATACATATGTGTGTGTATAAATTTATTTCATTGATTCTCTTTCTCCATTATTTTATTGTTTTCAGGTTGTTTCTCCTGAATTCACTTTTTATGACAGTAGCAAGTCATCATTTGACAATTCATCGTGTGGTGAAAAGCTTCTTCGAGCAAAAGTGGACTTTAGCTTCATGTAAGAGACTTGTTCACTTGAAATGTAATTCTGGCAGAAGTGAGAATGTATTACGTTTTGCAATTTGGGACACTTTCTTGTTTATATCTTATATAGTGCAGATGAAATGTTAAAAAAATGTGGGCACAAGTGTTAAATGTGTTCTGCATCCAAAGAATTGGTACATTCTGTGCAACAGACTTTGCACTTAATAGAGTTGACTGGAAATAGGATCCATTTAACAGGCCCCATCTACACTAGGATCAAGACTATCTTAACTTTATAATGTTTTTTCTGCTATGCAAATTAGATTTCAAGTATTGGAAGATTATACCCAGACCTGGAAAGTCGGACCTATTTGTTTCAGAGTTGCATGCAAGCTATAATGTTGTTTGCTTTCAATGTTTGAGCTTATTGGGCTTCTACTTACTATTGCCACAATGCTTGTGATTTATTTGGGGATTGCCATTTGCGTAAACTTCAATCTTTCATTTACTAGCATATGTGGTAGATGTTGGTATTTGTGTAATTTTTTTTTCTCTCCACTTAGCATTTATACTTCATTTATGCTTTGTTTACACTGGCAATCTATGTGGCACACATATTACAAATTAAATTCTCATAAATATCTGTTTTTTTTTTTTGGGGCAGGTATGCTGCAAAGGAAAATGATAGATGGATTCGGGGTCTCTTGAAGGATCTCACTGTTGAGGCTGGTTCTGGGCTCATCATTCTTGATCCAGTGGACATTTCTGGTGGATATACCTCTGTCAAGGACAAGACAAATATATCTTTAATCTCCACAGATATATATGCCCATCTCTCTCTAGGTGTTATCTCCCTTTTACTCAATTTGCAAATTCAGTTAGCAACAACACTACAATTTGGAAATGCCGATCCTCTTTCCCCTTGTACTCATTTTGATCGCATTTGGGTGTCTCCTAAAGGTCTGTTTTTTTTTTTTTTGGGAAAATGTTCTCCTTGATCATGTTTTAACCATCACCAGGTGCACTATGTTTGTATGTTTGATTGTGTTACATGCTTGCAGAAAATGGGCTCCTTAACAATATTACGTTTTGGAGGCCTAGAGCTCCTCCAAACTATGTCATCCTGGGAGACTGTGTGACCTCAAGGTAATGAGAACCAGTAAATCTCCATTTGTCTCTCCTCTGATAATGCAATTCTTTTTTTTATATCTGAATACTTTCTCAAATAGAAATCTGTTACTAGTTTACTACATCTTTTGCGTGTCTTGTTTGAGTCGTCCAAATTTTACAATTGTCCTTAAGAATGTAATTGTTGCCTAATGTATGAGATATGTAACTTACTTTTAGGCCAAATCCTCCTTCTCAAGCTGTTGTGGCCATTAGCAATACATATGGGCGTGTGCGTAAGCCTCTTGGTTACAAGCTCATAGGCATATTTTCTGGAATACAAGGACCAGTTGGGACACAAGTTTGTGCAGGTGCAGATGATGATTGTTCTCTTTGGCTGCCAATTGCACCACCTGGATATGTGGCAGTGGGGTGTGTTGCTCACATAGGAAGCCAACCGCCTCCAAGTCACATTGTTCATTGCATACGTCTTGATCTTGTAACATCAACAACATATTCGGAATGCATATTCAATGCTGCTGTGAGTGCTTCATTTATATCTGGGTATAGCATATGGCGCTTGGATAATGCTCTTGGGTCATTTTATGCACATCCATCTACTGAATATCCTCCAAAAGACTCCTCTTTTGATCTGAATCATCTTCTCCTTTGGAACTCAAGTTGGTACAATTCTTCCTCAATACATCCTTCCCCTGATCTTACTTTTGAGCATGAGCGCATGCAACCAAATGCAACTTCAGGATGGGATATCATCAGATCAATTTCTAAAGCAACCTCTTATTATATATCAACTCCAAATTTTGAGAGAATCTGGTGGGACAGGGGTAGTGATCTTCGACGGCCAGTTTCCATATGGAGACCTATAACACGTCCAGGTTACGCAGTGCTGGGTGACTGCATAACTGAGGGGTAGCACTCTGTTAATTAATCATCTTTCAGTGTAGTGTTCCCTTATTTAATCTTTATCTTAAGTATTCACATGTGACCTCTCACTTTGCTACAGCCTAGAGCCACCTCCCTTGGGTATGATATTTAAGGCTGACAATCCTGAAATTTCATCAAATCCTGTGCAATTTACAAAGGTGGCCAATATTGCGGTAAAAGGTCTGGAAGAAGCTTTCTTTTGGTATCCAGTTGCTCCTCCTGGTTATGCTACCTTAGGGTGTGTAGTGACACGACATGATGAAGCACCTCCTCTAGAATCTTTCTGCTGTCCAAGGATGGATCTTGTGAGTGGATCTAATATTGTTGAGATTCCAATCTCAAGATCATCAAGCTCCAAGACTTCTCAATGCTGGAGCATTTGGAAAGTTGAGAATCAGGTAACACTTGCAGAAGTTGAGTGATCTTATTGGTCTGCTCTTTTTGGCCTCTTGAAACTATTTATTTCCCTTTAGTTCTTACTTATCTAATTGCTATCTATAGGCCTGCACATTTCTTGCGCGACCTGATCTGAAAAAGCCTTCAACTAGGCTGGCTTTTGCCATCGGTGATTCAGTGAAGCCCAAAACAAGAGACAATGTGACAGCTGAGATGAAAATAAGATGTTTTTCTATTACCTTTTTGGACAGCTTATGTGGAATGGTTTGCAGTGAATTGAAGTTTGCCTATTTTTAATAAATTCAGTTCAATCCATTTTCTGTTGTGTTATATATCAACTGGTTTGTGTTATTGCCAGATGACACCACTTTTTGATGTCACAATCACAAATCTCAAACTTGCAACACATGGTCGGATGGAAGCAATGAATGCTGTACTCATTTCTTCAATAGCTGCATCAACTTTCAACACACATCTAGAGGCATGGGAACCACTTGTAGAGCCATTTGATGGAATATACAAGTAATCTATCTTTAGCTGGATTCTTTATCATTTCTCCAATTTTGTTCCAATTCCAGTAATATTGTTTTGCCTTTTGCAGATTTGAGACGTATGAAACAAATCTTCATTCACCATCAAATCTTGGCAAAAGAATACGCATTGCAGCAACCAGTATCTTAAATATAAATATTAGTGCAGCAAATCTTGGCACCTTGGCACAGACTGTCGATTCTTGGAGGAAACAGAGGGAACTTGAACAAAAAGCCCTCAAGTTACTTGAGGTGACAGCAAGTCATGATATATTATGATTCAAACCTTTCTTGTGTTGTTATATTTAATTCTATTAAAAAACATTGCTGTTTCTAACTGTTGCTTGTTACTTTTGCAGGAAGCTCTTGGTCATGACACAGATCATCAGAGTTCAACTTTTTCAGCATTGGATGAGGATGATTTTCAGACTTTGGTTGTAGAAAATAAACTTGGATGTGATATGTATTTGAAAAAAGTGGAAGAGCACTCAGATGCAGTTGAATTACTAGCTCCTGATTCTTCTGCCTCTGTGTGGATTCCACCTCCAAGGTTTTCTGATAGATTAAATGTTACTGAAGAATCAAGGGAACATCGACATTATGTTACTGTTCATATTGTTGAAGCAAAGGTTGCCACCTTCCCCTTTCTTTTATGGCCACTCTCGCTTTTGCATTTTTTGGTGTCAGATTTAATTTTTGTCAGTTTTTTGTTTCAGTGTTTGCCTGTTGTTGATGACGGCAATAGTCATAACTTCTTCTGTGCGTTACGCTTGGTTGTGGAGAGTCAGGATACAAGTCAGCAAAAAGTTTTTCCTCAGAGTGCCAGAACCAAATGTGTGAAACCATTAATTGCTAAAAGAAATGGTCAGGATGAGGGTATGGCTAAATGGAATGAACTATTTATATTTGAAGTTCCCCGGAAGGTAATACTTGACAAGTGTGAACAGTTATATAAGGACTCTATCTTCTTTTGTTTTCATCTTAGTAAATGATGGGAGAAAAAGAAATAACAAGGAAAAAGTTCTAGTAAAGAATACTGCAAATGCCTAAATTGTTAAATTCCTGGCTGAATCAGGTTTTATGTTAAATTCTCTCTGTGCCACAATTCTATTCTGAAGTACTAACATTCTGTATGTTTTATCCCTTCTGTACTTCAAAGCTTATCAGTTCATTTTGTAGCCCTATATAGGAATTAGGAAATGAATTCTGTTACCTTGCCACTTTGATTAAATTATATGTAGTTCCAATTTTAGTATTTTTAAGCATGTGAATTTAAGGCCAAGCTTTTATCAGGCACTATGGTCTAGATTACTGTCTTGTTTGGATCTAATGCCTTTGTGAATGCTTCAAGTAAATATGCATCCAAATTCAGATACTACTGTCATCTCTATTAGATATGATCTACAGAAAAGAAAACAACCACAAATTGGACTGCATTAGCTCTCTATCTTCAGTTAATTGTTTTTGTTTTACTGAGTCATACACATGGTAATGTATGTGAGACAGATTTTCCTAAAATGTGATTCCTAACAGCAATGACACTGTCACACTGGTCATATGTTGTTCAGTTACCTGGTCATATAGAGAAGCAACCTCATATGCTCTGTGCAGACCATGACCCTTATCTTTTAAGAAATTTCTCTTTCCAAGGGCAGATAAAATGTTGGCATTCAAAATGCTTTTCCCTTTTGTAATGGTTGTCCTCATGTCATGATTCATGTTATTGGATTTAAGTGAAGTAGCTAATCAGCCTTCATTTTTTGGTCATTTTGTTGCAGGGTCTGGCCAAGTTGGAAGTGGAGGTAACAAATCTTGCTGCAAAGGCTGGAAAAGGTAACGGACTTTATGATCCATATTATTATATTTTAGTTAAGGGGAGGGGCTCTTTCTGTCCAATTTTCATCTCTTTGATCTTGAAAGGAACATGGTTTTTCAATTCATTGCCTAGAGACCTGTATTGTGATGCAATCATACTTTCAGTGAGGCAAGTTGTGAATTTTATGGAGTATTATCTTTTCTGGAACAGGATATGGGATAAGGAGAAGTATAACATGTTGCTTGCTGTATTCACTGGAAGCTTTATACGATTTTGTTTTCTAATTCGCCCAAATTTCAATGTGTGCTTTCTATTTTGTATTGCATGTATTATACTACACGGTTTAAGTCTATTATGTATGCCTTGTTGAGTAATTTACCCAAAGTTTAATTAGTGATGACTTTTCAATTTATACTTTGTCATTGTAGGTGAAGTTGTGGGTGCATCTTCATTTTCAGTTGGACATGGTTCTGGTGTTTTGAAGAAGATTGCTTCTGTCAGAATGCTGCATTCAACATCTGATGCTGAGAAAATTGTGTGCCATCCACTGAAAAGAAGGGTTTGTTTTCTTTTCAAACTCCTTCCTTTTCACTGCCTTGTCATCTCTCAGCAGAAACATTTGTTTTGTTGTTTTCTGCCCTTAGATCTTGTTTTGCACTTTTAATATTCTCTAGGGTCAGCTGAACAATGACGCAGATTCTCGTGGATGGCTTTTTATTTCCACCTCATACTTTGAAAAGAAAACAATGGTAAACTTCCAAAATGACAAAAGAGGCAAGGATGATAGTGATGGTGATATAGGTTTTTGGGTGGGGCTTAATGCATATGGTCCATGGGAGAGTATTCGCTCATTTCTTCCGCTGTCAGTAATCACCAAAGAAATGAAAGATGACTATGTAGCTGTAGAGGTTGTTACCAAGAATGGGAAAAAACATGCAATTTTCAGAGGACTTGCTACGGTAACCAATGATTCAGATATCAAACTGGAAATTTCATCATGTGATGTGTCCATGATTAACCCTCAAGAACACAGAAGAAAGCAAATTAAGGAGAAGGGAACAAGTGGCATAAATGACATTTTCTTGAGTCCTGGTTCTTCCTCTGTTTTACCTTGGAAATGCACTTCTAAGGATTCTAATCATTGTTTACAAGTTCGTCCTTGCCTTGATCATTCTCAGACTCCTTATGCATGGGGCAATCCTGTTGTCCTGGGCTCTGCCTATGTACTTGGAAAGGACCAACCTTCAGTTGAGCAAGGCACACTATCAAGACAAAATACTTTGAGACAGGGAAACAGGCTACATGTTTCTCCTTTGAAGCTTAATCAGCTTGAAAAAATGGATCTACTTCTCTGTTGCCCTGATGCTACTGGTAAACATTATTGGCTCTGCATTGGCACAGATGCTTCAGTTCTTCACACGGAGCTAAACGCCCCTGTCTATGATTGGAAAATATCAGTTAGCTCCCCTCTGAAGTTGGAAAATCGACTTCCTTGTGGAGCTGAGTTCAGAATTTGGGAAAAACTCAAAGATGGAAGCAATGTAGAGCGTCATCGTGGTTGTCTTTCATCTCGTGAAAGCATGCACATTTATTCTGCTGATATAAGGAATCCTCTCTATCTTATGTTGTTTCTTCAAGGTGGTTGGGTTTTGGAAAAGGTACAAATTCTTGATATAAATGTGCTCATGCACACATTTTTGCTTTTGGAAAACACATCTGATATTTCTCTTCATTTGACTAAACAGGAACCTGTTTTGGTTTTGGATCTTACAAGTAATAGTCATGCTTCATCGTTTTGGATGGTCCAGCAGCATAGAAAAAGGTATAGTTAAGAATATAATATTGTATCTTTTTGCTTTGTTTACTTGATTACTTATGTAATTAAGGACAGATCACCCAAAAAAAAAAGAAAAAAAAAAAAAAAAGGTTGAGAGGTTCTCTCAAAGCTGAACTAGTTTGATGCAACCTTCTCAATCAAAAAGAGCAGAATGGGGAAGAAAGTGTCAATTTATATCATATAGTAATTGGAGGTGATATCATATTGCATCTTTTGAAACAGGGTATAGTTTCTATTTTGCCTATTATGCGTTTTTTAAAATTCTGTATTTTGGAGTTGACTACTGGAGAAGTGTTTTATTTCAGTTTAGGTCTTAATCATCTATTTTATTTCATAGCACAAAGACTGATCAAGTTTAGGTCTTAATTTTCTAGTCTGTAGGGTGCATTTCCACCATATATAAGATGTTTTTTTAATTGTCCACCCAGGAAAGAACACTTTAAGTAATTAGAGCTTTACCATATATGTCAGTCTGATATGACTTGGCTATGCTGATTGTATTATTTCAACGGTGTTATTGAATAGGACATTGCGTGTAAGTATTGAACGTGACATGGGAGGGACAACTGCTGCTCCCAAAACCATAAGGTTCTTTGTTCCATATTGGATTAGCAATGAGTCCTACTTGTCTTTGGCATATCGAGTTGTTGAAATTGAACCAGTGGAAAGTGCAGATGTAGATTCACATGTGCTTTCAAGAACTTCCAAGTCTGCTAGATTTTCATCGAGAGGTTCATCTACTTCGTTTGGCAGGAAGCAGATAGGTCCTAGAAAAACCATTCTAGTGCTTGATATTATTGAAGATACTAGTCCGATTCCCAGCATGCTTTCTCCACAAGATTACGTTGGCCGTGGTGGGGTGGTGCTGTTTTCATCTCGTAATGATGCGTATCTTTCTTCACGGGTGGGCATTTCTGTTGCTATTCAAAACTCTGAAAACTTCAGTCCTGGTATCTCTCTTCTTGAACTAGAAAAGAAGGTAACATGGATACCCTGTTATTGAAACTCTGTAATGGATTCTGATAATATTAGATTTATTTACTATTACGTACTATGCACCTCTTTGAACTCAACATTGTCTTTCCTCCAGCAACGAGTTGATATCAAGGCCTTTGGTCCAGATGGGTATTATTACAAGCTTTCTGCTGTATTGCATATGACATCAGACAGGACAAAGGTTTGCTTGGAACCTTCTTTTTTTTTTTTTTTTTTTTTTTTTTTATGTGAAGATGTGAAGGAATTCATATCCTCTGCATGTTTAACCATTAGAGAAAGGATTGTCATGCCTTGAACTTGTTTGAGTTGGTTCACCTACTAGTTCAAGTAGTGTCGAAAGTTTTAATATTATGAAGAGAACAGGTGAAGAATGTGTGGACATCAGTGTGTTTCTTGCTTATTGAGATTTCAATTTAAAAAATTCATTAACATTATATCTCCTGTAGGAAGGGTTCCTTTATACTTTTGATATGATATTGTGTTGGGATGGGAGATTAAGAAGAAACTGAAAAACAGAATTAGCGTGTTTTTGACTGTTGCTTCCTGGATGTGCAGGTTGTCCATTTTCAACCGCACACTTTATTTATTAATAGGCTTGGCTGCAACATATGCCTCTGTCAGAGCAATTCTGAGTTGTGTGAATGGATCCATCCAACTGATCCTCCAAAACATTTTGCATGGCAACATAATAAAGTTGAATTGTTGAAGGTCTGTATAATGAACACTCTTTTGTTGGTTAAGTGGTTTCTCTAAACATCTGAATTCAATTCTTATTTCTAGATCTTGAGTCTTTATTATGTTTTACTCAGATAAGGCTGGATGGATACCAATGGAGTTCACCATTTAGTGTTGGCTCTGAAGGTTTGATGTCTATTTGCCTGAGAAGTGAGACTGGAAGTGACCTAATACATGTTAGGGTTGAAGTAAGAAGCAGTTCAAAAGACTCACGCTTTGAAGTAGTATTCCGACCAAAGTCATTCTCAAGTCCTTACAGGTTAATTGTGATCTTATTAGTTTCTTAATGACTTCTGATTATCCACCATCCGAAACTGTTAACTTGAAAACATGGTACACAAATACAACACATGGTTTATATTTTCCTTCAAGTGTTTATATTTCAGAAAAGAAAAGGACACAAGAGCTCCTAGAGGAGACTGAATGACTAAAAATTTGAGAAACCAAGCAATACTACTCTTTTTTAAATACGGTTTCTCAACCATGTTTCAAAACTCATGGCTCATTCACTAAAGCTACATTTCTCTTGGACCATTAATAAGCAAGAAAGTAACATTTTTTATCCAAATTGTTGCTCTTATTTTTTCAATATCCAGATGCACAAAGTGCCAGTTTGGTAAAGGGAATGACTATGGATAATTGATAATCTCCAAATTATGGATTATTGGATTAGATAACCTAAAAGGTGTTTGTATAATCCTTATTATTTGCAAAATATGTAAAAATAGATTATTTAATTTAATATCTCAATAATCTATTTAGACAAGTTTTACCAAACAGCCCCAAGACTATATAGCTTATCTCGTGCATATCTACTGGTGGAACATATCTATATTATTGAAACCATATTATGTTCTTTTTGTTGTATATTTATCTTCTGCATTGACCTATACCTGCTCATGTTTACTACACTTGCTCCAACTTCAAGTAGAACTAGTCTTGCTGAAGGGGATGAGGAATTATTTTAAAAAAAAAAAAATTAGTTAAAGATTTCGGCCATGTTTGTATTAGAAATAAAATAAAATAATTGACACTGCTAATCTGCTATTTTATCTTTTTGTCAAACATAAACACAGTTTGAATACTTGACATTGGTCTTTATCATGGCTGTTGTCCCTCACTTGCTGCTTCACATGTTCATCAACCTTTTTCGGTTTAATAAATCATACTCATTCTTTTTCATGTCTGCTATTTAATGCGATTGGAATAGAATTGGTCAGCTTTCCTTTTTAGAGTTCTGTAATTTCAAGGTTATTCTCATTTCAGGGCCCACTTGATGAACCATTTTTGTAACTAAACTTTTCAGTCTATGATTAATTAATAATTTCTTGTTGACAGGATTGAAAATCGCTCTTTAGTTTTGCCTATACGTTTTCGACAATTGGATGGTGCAAATGATGCGTGGAGAGTTATTCTTCCTAATGCTTCTGCTTCTTTCTCATGGGAAGATCTCGGTCGACATAGATTGCTTGAGCTCTTGATAGAAGGGAATGAACCTGCTTCTACAAAAAAATACAATATTGATGAGATATCTGATCATCAGCCTGTCCATACAACTGAAAGACCTGAGAAAGCTTTGCGTGTTACTGTCCTAAAAGAGGAGAAAATGAATGTTGTTCGAATCAGTGATTGGATGCCAGTAAATGACATCCCTACTAATTTAAGTAGAACTCCTTCATTGTCACAAATCTCTGGCAATTCTCCTTCTCAGCAATCAATATACACCTCAGACTCCGAGTTTCATGTTATTGTTGAGGTTGCAGAGCTTGGACTATCTATTATTGATCATACGCCAGAAGAAATATTATATCTGTCCGTGCAGAGTCTTCTGCTATCTTATTCAACTGGACTGGGTTCTGGAGTTAGCCGGTAAATTTCTCATTAAATTGCTTATTTGTTTTAAAGCTGTGCCTTGTATGTTTTTAATTGATTGGGCATATTGATAGAGTTTAATTTAAGTTCCCATATTAATTTCTTACAGCCTAAAAGTAAGAATGCACCGGATTCAGGTTGACAATCAGTTGCCTTTAAGTCCAATGCCAGTTCTCTTCCGTCCACAAAGAATTGAAGAGCACACTGATTATATCTTGAAGTTTTCCTTGACACAGCAGTCTAGTGGATCACTGGATTTGTGTGTGTATCCCTATATTGGTTTCCAAGTGAGCAAATGATGCCTCTTCTTCTCACATTTTTCCCTTCCTCCAAAGTTCATTCTTGTATTCTTCTATGTCTATGCTAACACGTGTATCCTTTATAGGGACCTGAAAATTCTGCTTTTTTAATCAACATTCATGAACCAATAATATGGCGCCTTCATGGGATGATTCAACAAGCTAACCTTAGTAGGTTATTTGATACACAAACTACTTCTGTTTCTGTTGATCCCATCATTCAAATTGGGTATGAATTTTGCTGCCTTGTTTATGATGCTTCCTTTTTTGTTGTTTGGTTTCTTTTCCGCCTGTATGAAAACTGGGCTAAACTAGAGTTCTCTGAATTTACAGTGTTTTTAACATCTCGGAATTTCGAATCAAAGTCTCGATGGTCATGTCCCCAACACAACGTCCAGTGGGTGTTCTAGGGTTTTGGTCAAGCTTGATGACTGCACTTGGGAATACCGAAAATATGCCGGTAAGCATTGACTTGCCTAATCTCATAATAGAAATTTGTGTTTAATCTGGTTATTTGAGAATATTAGTTTATCAAGCAAAACTATTCCAGAGACAAGGGTAACTACTACACTTGTATCAATTATGTTATTTTTTCTTTTGTTATCAGGTCCGCATAAATCAAAGATTTCTGGAAAATGTCTTGATGAAGCGTAGTGTTCTTGTTGGTAATGCTATTGCAAACATTAAAAAGGATCTACTTAGCCAGCCTCTCCAGTTGCTCTCTGGTGTTGATATACTTGGCAATGCAAGTAGTGCACTCGGACACATGAGTAAAGGTGTTGCTGCCTTGTCAATGGATAAAAAATTCATCCAAAGTCGACAAAAACAGGTTCATGGAAGAACTACTTGATCCTATTATCTTCTGTATTGCATTAGCTGTTCTTCATGGTTTGGAGAAAAGAAAAGTGTGAAAAATCCATCTAGATAAGTCTTCACTAGGAACTTAAATTGCTTCATTTTAGCTCTAATGGGGGGGGTGGGTTCATGTGAGGGCCATTGACTGAAATGGCAAGTTTCAAAAGGAGTGGACAAAAGTAGGCAACTTTTAAATCATTGACAAAATAAGGAGAAACTCCATTGGGACTTGCGTTTCTGGTAAAAAAACGCAAGTCCCAATGGAGTTTCTCAAATTTTTGAAATGATTTTTTTTCCCGCCTAAAATACGATACTTGCGTTTGTCGTATGTAGCGCCATGGATGAGAAACGCAAGTCCCAGTTGCGTGTCTTACTCTGTTGCCAGGCTATGGTAGCAGTGGTAGTGGAGTGGCAAACTCGAAGCTTTGAGGCGGCAGTGGCCTGCGGGGGCAAATATACTTTTGCAGGTGGGAGACACCTGGGGAAGCTGAGGAATAGGGACGAGCTGATTATGTCAGTTTATCAACAGTGGAGCTTCATTGGATCCGGGTAAAGAGAGACTCAGAGAGGTAACGTGGTCGGCAACGGCGGATGACGGCGTCTCCATCGTCAGAAAAGGAGGGAGCCGGAGCCTCAGTTCCTGGGAATGCCCATTGCTGCGAAATCTGATCTTTCCACCGGAAACTGCACTCACGATTCGTATCTCCTACGCGCTGCCGTGGCAAGCTTCAGTTCCTCTTCACTGCTCCCTATGCGTATCCAACCCCGCCTCCACTCCACCTCCACCCACGGACTCTCCATCTGCGCGGTCGCCCTCATAGTTGAGACATGTAATTGGGACTTGTGTTTCTTGTATTTTATACGAGAAGCTCAAGTCCCACTTGCGTTTGTCGTATTTTAGGACCAAAAAAAGAAAATCATTTCGAAAATTTGAGAAACTCCATTGGGACTTGCATTTTTTTTTCCAGAAACGCAAGTCCCAATGGAGTTACTCCTTATTTTGTCCATGATTTGGAAGTTGCCCATTTTTATCCACTCCTTTTGAAACTTGCCCATTTCAGTCAATGACCCTTCACATGATGCCTCTTTACTTATCTAGGAAACATCCATCGGACTACTTGATGTCAATCTAGTATTTTTTATGCCATTCTTTCTGTTAATAGTATTTACTTATCTAGGAAACATCCATTCATGGCTCTTGCTTATTTCTTTCTTAATAATCTTATATATTGTGACTTAAATGATGTTTCTGTGGGTCTACTCAAATAAGCAAATGTAATAAAGATGCCTTTTATCAGCCTCCCTTCTGGGCACAGTTATTGATGCATGCAGGCCATTCTTTCCTTGATAATATTTTACATTTTCTGTTCTATACACGGTGTGTAGGCAGGAGAAAAAGTATTATATGCAGACAATTTGACAAATTTTGTATGTATCATGTACGCAGGATCAAATAGTGCAGGTCTTTTGTTCAATATACATTCCTTTGACAATAATTTGTTTCAGGAAAGCAAAGGTGTTGAGGATTTTGGTGATGTCATTAGAGAAGGTGGAGGAGCTCTTGCAAAAGGCCTTTTTCGTGGTGTCACTGGCATTTTAACTAAGCCCCTTGAGGGAGCAAAAGCTTCAGGGGTTGAGGGTTTTGTTCAGGGTGTTGGAAAAGGATTAATTGGTGCTGCTGCTCAACCTGTTAGTGGTGTTTTGGATCTTTTGTCAAAAACCACAGAAGGTGCCAATGCTATGAGAATGAAAATAGCGTCAGCTATTGCTTCAGAGGATCAACTCCTTCGGAGGAGGCTACCTCGAGTGATTAGTGCTGATAATCTGCTTCGGCCATATGATGAGTACAAAGCACAAGGGCAGGTAACATAATAATTTCCATGTAGCTTGTTTGAGGCATACTTTTAAGAAATATGGAGTAAAACCTAATGAGCATAGCATGCATTTTTACTAGAAACAAATGTGCAAGGCTTTTTTGCTACGAACTCCTTATCAAGTTCTATATGTGCTACTCTCTACCCGTCAAATACTATCTTAATTTTTATTTCGTGATGTCCAAAAAACATTGGCATATTGAATAAATTCAATAGTAATTGTATAGGTTCTTTACTAAAAGGACCCCTTAGAATTAGAATTGAAAGAAAAAAGTTATGCTCCTAATGCATTTAATATATAGGGAAAATTGGAATTATACCACTTAAATTATGTTGAAATTGAGGGATTGAAAGGCCTGGCGGGTGGAAAACAACAACCACCCGCCAGTTAGGCGGAAGCAAAGTATGTGAGAAACCCGAGAATAAGAGAATATATAAATATATTATAATGAAATATTAAAGTTGAATACTCTCTATGTTCCTATGTACCTCTATATATAGTTATATACTAAATTACATACCAAATCTATCCTAATAGGAATAGGAAACTAAGCCCACCCTACTAGGAGTTTCCTAATATTCAATAAAGGTTTCCTAATATTCAACACTCCCCCTCAAGCTGGAACATTTGGAAGTTCCAAGCTTGGATCAAAACAAACAATCTACCTCACTCAAAATTACAAATGAAAATTAAGTGCAACTAGAGGATAACAGTGCTAGATGGCTCGGAGGGACAATGCTATACACAACACTTGGGAATGAAGGCACTCGTGGCGAAGCTTGTCATGAACAACCTTGGGAATGAAGATACCAAGGGTGTAGATTAACACGAACACCACCACAGCAACATAAGCACTCTAGGATGGATGACTTCATAAGAGATTGCGCTATGCCTGACCCTTCCTTGGGAATGAAGATGAATGCACCAAGAGCGGAGTTGAACACAATCCTTGGGAATAAAGATGAACACACCAAGGACGGAGCTGAACACGATCTTGGGAATGAACACACCGAGGATGGAGTTGAACACAAACCTTGAGAATGGAGATGAACACACCAAGGATAGAGTAAGACATGCCAACAAAGCCTTCATCGAGAGTGGTAGTGGCGAAAAGGGATCAAAGAATAGCAAAGGATGCAGTAGAGTCCATAGTAATTAAGATAAACCCAAAGCAACTAGATAAAGATAACCAGGAAAACAAAGTAAAATAATTAAAATAGAACACCGTTTGATTATAGATAGTCACACTCCCCCTTACTTGAAACATGGGAAATAATCAAAGGCCTTTATAATAATGCTGAAACTGAACACCCATGGGATAAGGCATAACGGAGATAAAGAAACAAACATGGTTATACCAAAGCACAAACACCATGGGGAGAAGTTTGGCAACAAACCCAAGAAAGCCTTCAAATATCACCAAAAAGTCGAAAGAAGGACAAAACAACAATTTGGAAAATCTTCACCGGAAAAGTACATCACAGGCACATAGACGGAGCCACGGAGGATTAATGGGGATCTCCGGAAATTTTCACCGGAAAATCCCGTTGGAGGTGGGCTCACGCGCCGGCACGTGAGGAAGGTCGCTGACGCGTGAAGACGGCAATGGCGCGTGATGCCGGCGGTGGTGGAGGAAGTCGATGAGATTTTCCAGATAAGGTCACAAAAGGGAGAGGAATCCATCAGTGTAGGAGGTGAGAACACAAAATCACCGGAGAAGAGGAGATCTAGCCGGAAATAAATGGGATCTTTGGTGACGGCTGGGGGCGCGTGCGGTGGCGGACGACGATGGGTTTTACGGCGAAGACTCACGACGAGGTTCCAAGGGGTCCTGTGGTGAAAGATTTGGAGAACAACCACCCGACACGTCGGAATAAGAGAAAGCAGTCGCGGGTTCCTGTTTACGCCGAAAAATAGATGTTGCCAGAAAAGTTAAAAGAAAAATAGCCAAGGAAAGTGGGCTCTGATACCATGTTGGAATTGAGGGATTGAAAGGCCTGGCGGGTGGAGAATAACAATCACCCGCTAGTTAGGCGGAAGCAAAGTATGTGAGAAACCAGAGAATAAGAGAATATATTAATCTATTACGGAGTATAATGAAAGATTGATGTAGAATACTCTCTATGTTCCTATGTACCTCTATATATACTAAATAAACTACATACCAAATCTATCCTAATAGGAATAGGAAACTAAGTCCACCCTACTAGGAGTTTCCTAATATTCAATAAAGGTTTCCTAATATTGAACAAATTATTTCTCTACATTGTATTAAATATGTTCTTCAGAATTATTTGTGGATGGAGTAATTAATTACTAGTACTGGATTTTATGTCTTCCTACATCTAAAAATAAAAGCTGTTAGATGGGTAAGTAGTATTTCTTTGTTCATTAGTCATGTGTGGGCTGATTTCTTTATGATGGAAAACCACTTTGTTTTTTTTTTATGAATGGGTGATAAAACTAGTGTAAAAACTTTGCTTTCTCTGATGCTAGGATTGAACATTTGTTTCTTCACTTCTGTAAAAGCTTTTAGGTTTATTAGAAGTGATTAATTATTCCTTTCAACTTTATGTCTTATATAGTTATATATGCATCTTAGGTATAGTAAGCTATGCAAAAGTGATTAATTATTTCTTTCAACTTTGTCTTAATATATGCATCTTTGGTATAGTAAGCTATGCCTTTCATTGCATCCAACCGTAAACCATAAACCCTCCAACCATGAGGATTTTCCTCTACTGTGATATATCTTCCTTGTGAACACATTTTTTCTATTCTTTAAGAGTAGTTACCTGAGGAGAAACTAACCCAGATCATTGTGTAATATGTCATTATGAAGGTAATATTGCAATTAGCAGAATCTGGATCATTCTTTGGCCAGGTTGACCTTTTCAAAGTGCGAGCAAAGTTTGCCTTGACAGATGCTTATGAAGACCACTTCATGCTCCCTAAAGGAAGAATTATTGTTATTACACATCGGAGAGTTTTACTATTGCAAGTATGTTGATCAGTTTTCTGAAAGCATGTTAGACAGCAGACAATTCAAACAAATATCATCCTTCATTCCATAATACGCTCACATGTATACTCAAAACGGTTTTTGATTTGTTGTTGTCAGCAAACTTCAAACCTTATTGCGCAGAAGAAGTTTAATCCTGCAAGAGACCCATGTTCAGTATTGTGGGATGTCCTGTGGGATGATTTGGTGACAATGGAATTGTCTCCTGGAAAGAAAGATGTTATAAATGGTCCACCCTCACGGCTGATTATATATCTGCAAAGTCGATCATTAGAGGGAAAGGACCAATTTCGCATTGTAAAATGCCAGCGAGATTCTAATCAAGCGTTTCAGGTTTATTCATCAATTGAGCTGGCAAGGACTACTTATGGGCCAAGTGATTCAAAGGTTTGATTTCTACTTCCCATCTCAAAGTCAAGCATGTTGATGTTATAAGAAAATGATTTGTGGCCAACAAGTTGTTGGATAGTCTAAGATTCCTAGGCATTGTCATTAAACAACTGGTGAAAATCACTCTAAACGCACTGTGAATATGGTTGCATATAATTATTCTTATTCCCTCTTTCTTTTGATGTTCCAGGCAATGCTTAAAAGGAAAGTGACAAAACCATATTCACCAGTTGCTGATGCAGCCAGCACTGAAGCAATTTCTAAAGATGGTGCTGGCGCCTGGTCACCTCAGCTGATGCCGATTTCGTCTTTTGGAAGCAGCGAGCATTGAAGCAGAAAGTAGTTGCTTTAGTTACATGTGGTTAGTTGTTACAACCCAGCTTAATTTCATGTTAAAAAGCCTTTGTCGTCGTTTCTTCAATCTTTGCTCGCATAACTAGATCACTAGAAAAAAGTGAGGCCTGTTGGGTAGGAATTGCTTAATGTTAAGGAAGTTAATTGCTGGTAATGTTGACCTCACTGTTATTCATGTATTTCCCTGGAAACCCAACCACAATTTGTGCTTTCTAATTTACACCCCAATTCTTTATGATATTGTTAATATATGTGAAGCCTATTACAACTAGTAAGTAGAGTAACATGTGATCTCATTTGTAAATATAAACCCTTCACTCTGAGTTCAATTGCAGCAAGGCATGTCAAGTTTAAGTTCTGAATGATTGTGTCAATTCAAGTCAAATAATATCCACCAATCTCTATTACAGGTTTTGCTAGGGTGGGTGCGATTCACAAATCGAAAAGTATTTTGGTGAGATACATACAAATCCTTCTTGTATGTGTGGAAGAGTTGTGTTGTAAACTTGTAATCGAAATTTTTTATGTATAGCTTATCTGATCATTCCTTCCCTTTAATGGGCCTACAAATGCTAGCTTAGTTCAATGTGTTAATTGACGGCATTGTACACTAGTTTCCCAGTGTAATACATAAACCTCAGGTTTTGTTACATGGCTTTAATTAACGAAGAGCCAACTTGTATAAGAAATTTTGTTTCATGGTCAAATTATTGTGGATCTTTTATGATGTGGTTGTTTGAGTTGTTTGTGTCCGTGTACTATTATAGTACTATACATGGTCAAAGTTCAACTTTTACGTTGGTATATTGTCTAGTAGATCTTTTGAGAAACATATTTGTAATTTCTGCGATGCATTTTAATTCATGTATGTTAGTAACTACAGGAATGCACACAATTATAATACAAGTTAGCCACAGAATAATTGAATGATTAAAGAGAATGTAATATACGAAGAAAATACAAGTTGAGTGTTTGCCAGAATAATTCAGACAATTGAATGATTAATCGTGTTTTTCATGGGTAAAATAAAAATGAAGGAATAATTTTTATAGATGCCGGACCTGACCTACCCGCATATATTGGTGTTCGGTGTTCCACTCTAGATTAGGGTTGTTCAACATCTTTATCACAATGGGGGTGGTCGTTTTTTCCCAAGTTTGAGCGTCTTGCTTCACCTGACCTGGGACTAAATGGTCCTTTTCCTCCTAAACGAGGACTGTGTTCCCCTCTTAGTTCGCTCACACGAGGGCTGTTTATGTGTATCTTTTCTTTTTCTGAGACTCCTCCTCTTGGACTAGCAGAATCCCTGCCCGGTGTGCCATTGCAGCTGCTGCACAAACGTCGAAGCTCACCCCTACTTCTTGTCACCATTCCATCCATAATCTCCTTATTATCTGCAAACGAACCTGATCTTGAATATATCCTATCATCTGCAAACGAGCCTGATCTTGAAACTATCTTATCATCTGCAAATGACACTGATCTTGAGAACATCCGGCTTTCCTGGTCAACAAAACAACCGTATATAGAAGCAACAATGTTAAATTTCTATTCATATCACAGCCAACAAGGCTATTTTCACTTAAAGGACAACTTACTGATCTAGTCATGCTGAGTGGTAGCGCTGGCAACTCTTCATATTCTGAAGCATCTAATTCTTGAAGATGTGCCCCTTTGAAAAACTTGGGCAACAGGAATTGTCTTACAGGAACAAGGAGCATGATCATTAGTGGAAACAAAACCCCAGCAATGGGGATCCATGTGATCCCAAAGCAAACAAGTAAGTAAGCAGTTTGGAAAATAGTAAAAAGAGCAATTGTCTTGAAAGGCACGGATTCCACGAACGTCGCATGATAGTCCTCCAGAACTCTACCAAAAATTAAGATAAGTTATCAGAGTAAGAAAGTCCAAGGATTAGATAGCGTTTGTGAAATGTAAACTAATGATTACTTGTATCTTCTGCTTGGGGCTGTGCAAAGTAGTAAGATCCGCTCCCAGAATTGGTTTCCTGGCAAGCTTTCAATTGCCATGAATGCAAAATAGCCCCAAAGTACTGAGGTTGGAATCATTTTGATAAGTGGCATGGCAGCAACACATCCTCCCACCATTGTTGACTGCAGCAAGTTACTCAGCCGTTGCTCTTTTACTTCTACTGGCAATAAATCATCGATATTCTTCTCGACATCGAAAACTGTCTCATCTAATGGTGCGTTAGTATTCCCATTCCCATTGTTCGACGGTGGTTGGAGGGTTGGATCTTTGAGCTCTTTTAAGCCCTGTCCATAAATAATTAGTGTTAATGGAGTTATTTCTCAGAATATACTGATTATCCACCTCAATCATATCTGGTCTCACCTGAGCTGATGGTTGTTGGTAATTCAGTGGAGTTTGCATGTGTTGATAAGCTTCTTGCATACGATCATACACTTGTGCTAAGCTCCCATTCTCGTTCATACATTTCCGTGCTGTTGCAACAAGTCGATTACGCAGCAACTGTATAAACACCAATGCACTGAGTTGCTTTATCCAACAAGCTCATATGAAATTAAAGAAGAGCCCTTATCTGACTCTCTATTAATTCCTACCTGGTGCTTCAGTGTAGCCAAACTTTTAGTATGCATTGGCGACTGTGGGATGACACCATTTGATGGCGGAATCCCAAGGAGACCACAAATCAAGACCTGCCATAGCAAAAAATTATGTGATCATCCTATATGCTTGACGCAAGAATAAATAATATTTAAAAAAAAAAAACAAAAAAACAAAAACAAACAAAAAAAAAACAAAAACAAACAAAAAAAAACAAACAAACAAACAAACAAACAAAAACAAAAAAACAAAGTGGGGAGGCTGCAGCAGAGACCAGCTAGCCTTTGCTTCTTACCATGAAACCCAACAGAAGTAAATCATAATGATAGGAAGCTGGCTTCCTCAGGTTGAATTCACTTTGCTGAGCAAGTTGTGATGCCACGCTGTGATCAAAGTAATAGAGCACCGCTACCATAGTTGCTGGAATAAAAGCCCCAACTATGTAAAGAACCGGGACATTTAGCATATCCTGTTCAAGTTGAAGGTTTAGTAATAGTAGGACACAAGACACCTCTGTAGAAGCAGAAACAAACTAGTATGGAAAATGTTGTTTGACATGCCTTCATGACTGTCCAATTCTCATATGCACCTAATGACCATGGATTTGGGCTGAAGAGCCGCCTTGGAACTCCGTTTGGAACACTTTGACTGGGTATGTAAGAGACAGCTGTCCATATGAGAACCATCAATGGAACACCATAATCCGCAATTAATCCTCGAAGACTACCTGGAAAAGAAGCAGAGGTAGAAACGAAACTAGTTGAAATTGAGGAGTTCAGCGTGACTGCTAACGGACATTCAGAGACTGGTGTTAATTGTTTACGACTTGAGTTGAGTAGAAGGATGTGGAATGCAACAAGCTCACCTGATCCATATCGCCAAGATCTTGCTTTTCGGCTCCTTAGTGCAGTGAGCAGAAGACCAAAAGAAAGAACCAAAGCAAACATACCATTGGCAAACCTCCATGAAGGCTGGTACTTGGTTAAATTTGGGTTTTCTCGTTCTGGTAAGCGGAACTCATCAACAAGTCCCTATATCCACCAGAGGCCTTAATCAATAATAATATCACAGAGCTAAAACAAAATTGTATATTAAAAACAAATGAAAAATTAATGAAACAGGAAGCCAAGTTATGTAGTGTTTCTCTTAATTACTTTAATTGCCTGTTGCATGAAAAGCATTGCAATTAGTAGGCCAAATAACTCTCCAGCAAGACGAGTAAACCTATTAATAATGGAACAAGCTCCTAGGATAGCCAAAAGGAACAGCAAGATTGCACTCCAAACACAGACCCTGTGATTTAAAAGAGAATGAAAAGCAGGCGGGGTATTACACGAATGAACAGAGCTTTGGCAAGCAAACCAAGTCTAATGAATTAAGCAGAAAAAATACCAGGCAGTCCACGCTAGAAATAGTTTTGAGCCCCCCAGATCAGGTCTATCTTTAGCGAAGTTGTACATGAATGTATACATGAGCACAGTTGGTTCCGCTACCCCAAGAATTAGTAGTGGCTGGCCCCCAATGATAGAATGTATAATTCCACAAAGTGCAGTGGAAGCTAAGGTTTGAACTGCTGTGATTAGCCCATCTGTCCAAAAACAAAATGTCAACAAAAACTGCATATGCCTATGCTATACAAGGGAACTAAGAAGTAAAAACATACCAGTATTTCTTTCCAGCTGCTCACCAAAGGAGATAACTGGGATCGCAGAAGCAAAAAATATGTATGTGGTGGGGGCTAAAATCCTAAATAAAACATCAATTTGAAAGCTTTAGTAGCGAGCGAGGGAGGGAGGGGTTTAAAAAATTCAAAAGATGCGCGTACCTGAAGCCAGCCCTTAAGCCACCAGTCCAGTCTTGTTTATAGCAGAGTAGCCTCCCTTTGAGGTCATTTTTGACTCCACGAAAGGGAACAAAGGTCTCTTCCATTATTAGGGTTTAGGGTATGGTGTAAGTTGTTGTTCACAGTGAAATGTGAATGGCTATGCTAGCTAGCTAATTGCAGTGCATGTAGAAGAAGAAGAAGAAGTTGGATTTAGGTAGCATCCATAGAGAGAGGGGAGAGATGCGAGTGCGAAGGAATCCGCATTGCAAGTTGAAACAAATCAAATCAAAAACACGATGGAGAAGCAAAACTGAAATGAAAATAAGTGTTGCTAGTTATTGGAAGACAATGGGAGTAAATCTGCAAATGTAAATTAAAGGAAGTAGATAGTTTGTTGTTGTGTTCAAGCCTCAAGGCCAGTACAGCATCAAGCTAAGATTGATTGATTGATTTCAATGATGGAATGGAGGGGCTAATATGTTTCCATGTATATATATATGTAAGTAATGCAGCAGAAGAAAACTGGGAATGAGGTCGGCGGGAGGGGATGGATAATAATAAATTAATAATAATAGATAGACAGAACATGAGTAGCTGGCGGCCCTGTGAGGAGAGGAAACATCTAACCAGCTTCTCCGATCCATCCATCTTTGTCCTCTCACACTCACTGAGACTCACAAAATACTTGTGAAACACATTGTTATTTATGATTTCTCTTACTAACTAATAAGGATAACCAAAATTAAAATTTTAGAGATACAATAAGATATCAATTTTTTTTTTTTATGTACGGCGAAAATATTGATTTAATCCTCAACTATTATTTTTGTTAATTATGAAACTCTAACTATTATTTTTGTCAATTAACCTTCAACTATGCCAATTTCCTCCTAGAATCCCTGCAACCCTACACACACTTTGAATAGGAATCATAGAAGTTGTCTGAAGGTACCATTTCACACTCCTTATTCACCTCCTACATCAGTTTCATTGAGTAAACCTTCCATTCCCAGTAAGCTTTCTCCAAGAGGAGTAACAAAGCTTCTGCTTAGAGCCGATTTTCTGTTTCTATTGTCTGTATCTTCTTCCCTTTTACTAATATACTATACAATACAATGTACCCTTTCTCGCTGTCACATCCTTTTACGTACTACTATCGCTATGCTACCCCCATTCCCATTTTTCCAATTTTCAGCCGCTCACTGGACATGCTACGGCGTTAATGTATGTACGGAGTGAGTTGTAGTAATCAATTTCAATTATTATTATTATTAAATTGGAGAAACGGCGGAACCGCGTACACGTCAAGGATTCATCATTCATTTTGACTTTGGTCTAACCATTTATTCATTTCTCTCCTCTTTTTCTTTCTAATCCTATTAGATTATTCATTCATATATTTTTTTTTAGTAATACTGACTATATCACACATACTCTCGTTGTCACATTATTTTAGTAATCCTGACTCTATCACAATGTGTCAATTACTCAATTCATAATATAATATTATACCTACCTACCGACAGAGTAAGTAACAACATCCACATTACTCATCCTTCCTTCCCCTGCTGCTGCGGATCTACATTATTACATTCAATTCTCTCCACAACCTACACTACTGATACAATTTAACTACACAAACATGATACATGACATGCATGCTGTTCAATTTTACATCTCATTCTTACTCTACCCTCATTGGTTCCTCTCCATTTTACTCCTTACTCGTTGCAAGACGCGTACAAACTCATAGAACATTGTGAAATCTAAACCTGCGGGACCATCAAAGTCTGCAGCCACACTACTTTTTAGAGCATAAGTGCAAGGGTTCTGGCATATGATGAAATCAAACCCCCCATACTTTTGGACCAAAACTTCAAGTCTGTTACTAGCTAGCTTCTGAACATCTTCAATCTGCACCAACTCTCCCTTCTGTCCTGAACTTTCCCACCACTGTTTAAGAATTCTTCTCTTTGATTCTGAAGCTTCCACACACACCACTACTTTTAGCTCAATTCCAAGCCGATGCAAAGCAATTTCTGCCCCACCAATTCCGTTGTAAATAGACAGCATTTTCAATCCTCCTGGATACAGAGATTTCAAGATGGATAGATGATATGCCAATGTGTCAATCTGGACGCAGTGTTTTAGCACCTGGAGCCTATCCATCAAGCTCAAACCAGCAGTTCGGGTGTGATTTATTGGATATCCGAGAATGCTCTCCACATTTTCTGCCTCTATTGGGCCCAATCTATTTCTCCCAACCCAAACAAGATTCAATGTCTCACACTGACGGATGATGTCTTTCTGTCTTTCTGCCGAAACAAGTCCTCTGGAATCAGCTAATATTCTTTCAATCCTATCACGTACTTGAGAGATCCCACTTGTCTCGGCATTGATGTAACTGAGCTGCTTCCTTGTATCCCATGATGGCCACCATTTTGATGTATGGGGCATCACTTCCTGAATGGTCATTGGTGGCTTTGGAAGAATGTGAAATCTAGGTCCAGTAGGAAGATTATGCACATATCCTTCTCTCCGGCTGAGGGCTGAGAATGATTGAGTATTAACAAATTCTGGTTCAATTGCATACAAAAATTGTGATATTTTGACCCAAGTATCATGAGATAAATTCATGATGGTTCCATAAAAGAAATAGGGAGGTTTAGCCACCATTCGATCAAGGCTCCTACATGAACTAGGCATAGACATTCTTGGTGCTGCAACATTTTCCAGCAGTCTTGCTTTATGGGGAACCCTTCTTTTAGAAACTGAAGAACAAGCCCTGCTGAAAGGTGGAAAATTTCTAAAGTTAGTTTCCTCCCACTCTGGCCCAAGAGAACTACTGAAGCCTTCATCATACTCTTGTTTTGGCCTTTTCAAATTGCTTGATTGATCGATATATTCTTCTTTTGGGCGTTTCCCTCTGAACTTCTGCAGTAAGTCCAAATCTGAGGATTCATAATAGGTTTCTGAAGTGGGCTCTTCTCTTTTAACAGCCAGTGGATCAAAACAATGACCACCTAAACCATCATGACTCGCAATACTCAAAGGTCTACACCTGCTTCGAGCACTTGAACTATTTGTGCCAAGGGAGGTCAAGAAGTACTGCCAAGAGATACCAGCAGATAAAAGAAAGCAATTTATATTTTGTATAGGAAAGGAATAATAAAGGCTCAGGTTAAGCACCACAAGTGCATGCACTTTTGAAGTGCACTTCATTTCTATTTTATGGGAAGTGGATGATGATATAAATTTTTTTTTTTTAAATAAAAAAATAAAAAAAAAATTAAGGCTGATTGGAGAAGCTTGCGGAATTTTATGTGATAAAAAAATGTCCATACAAGTAAAAGGCATATTCCATCAAACAGATATGGGGCTGATTATGCTTCATGGCAGTGAGTGTTGGGAAGTAAATGACTTGGTAGTAATTTCAACACAGACCCCTGACAACTGGGTAGTAAAATAGAGGAAAGTACAGGAAAGAACAAAAGTGACTTAGATTAAAGGTACCATGAGCATTATGCTAGATGAAGGGCTCATGCAGCCATGCAGGTTCAATGCTTGAATAATTTATGGAAAAACAGAAAAATAGAACCCCAATATTTGAGGATTAAGGTAAACATATACCTTTTCCCTTTTAATGCTGCTATTAGGAATCTTATCTGATACAATTGATTCAGCAAGCTCTTCAAGAGGGATTTCTGAACCTGAAACAAATAAGAATACAAAAACTGAAATTAGAAGAAACACTAATTTGCATGCCTGACTGAGATTGGGACAGGAAAGCTAGCTGGCAAGTTAGTCGGCCAGTACACCTTTCACACATCATGAAGAGTTGAATATGTAAAAAATATTAAAGAGACTGTACCTAATCAGCAAAAATTATTTAATTGAAGAAGAAACTGCAGGTAAAGTAATGTGTATTTCAAAAAAACACAGACTTCATCCAATGGGCAATGAAGTTTTCCATTTAGTTTACTCACCATACTTCTCAATAGCAGTTGAAATCTCATTCTCAGAGAAACCCATTTCAATCAGTCTAAGTGTCTTCTCCATGGTCCCAAACAAGGTTTCAGTGATGAATTCCTGAACAGCAGAATTCGCATCAGCACTCTTACACATTAGGAAATAAAATATGGAGTGTTATGCTAACATAATATAAGAAGTTGGAAGTGATTAAGAAAGATCATATCATTGTTTATTAGATCTTTGAAAGAAATGACCCTCTCCAGTCATCTTATGCATTGGAAAATGCTTCTACATGCACAATTGCACACAAGGCTGTGGATATCCTTTTCCAGCAAACCCCACAAGCATACCTCACTATCACTGAAAAGGACAACAAAATGAAAAAGGGAAATAGAATTTACAGCAGCGTGCAGTCATAATGGCATGTAAAAACAGGGAGGCTTTATTTACTTTATTCTCCCCATATGGCTATAACACAATTTAAGATGGGAGTGGGTAGGAATATAATTCAGACAATCTTAGAGCTCCCTGGCTCTCCTGTTTTAGAGTCCCTTAATCAAATTGAGTTCAAAATTTGAACTTCACAGACAAATTCATCCTCCCCAGGGCACCAAAGCTTCGAAATCCAACTGACCCCTATCATTCTAACAAATAGAAAATGGAGAGGATTTCTACAGAATAAAATGTTTGGAGATTTCCATGAAAAGCCAACTAGATGGCAAAAAATTTTAAAAACCAGGGAGATTTGTAAAAATGGAAAAATGGAAAACAGTACTAAAAAAAAATCATATTTTCTGTTTTCTGTTTTCTGTTTTCCATTTTTCCAGAAACTAAATGCACCCAAAACCTTCCTTTTATTGGAAAAGAACACTCTAAATGTAATATGGAATAAGATTTAACAGTGAGAGCAAATTGATCAACTGAATGACTATTATATCATTAAAAAGAACCTGCTCATTTTCTTTTGCATCGACTAAATTTGGTTCTCTTTCCAAATTTCCAGCAATTCGAGCAGCAAGAATGAAGTCCACAAGTTCAGTAACAAGGGCTTCTCTGCCTGTTATGCAAAATGAAGAGAATAACATTGGACATTGAATCAGACACAGGATTTAAAACACACAAATAAGCCTGTTGTAAGAAGCATGGGGTCCTGGGAAGCTTTATGGGAAGGAGAAGATTCGAGACTTTTGAAGCCACTTACGGTAGTTTAGTAGCATTGTGCTATACCTTTCATGGACTATAAGGATATAACATAATTTATCCAGAGGATAATTTGGGGTGCATTATAGCAATATAGCCAAACACACAGTCAGGGCTCATTAAAAAGTTTATAGAGCTCAAGTTGAAGTCCAGCACAGTTGAGCTCAAATTTTAAGATCTCAGCCCATGGTCAAATGAAAATAACAAGGATCAAGGTTGGGCTTGAGCTTGAATGACTAAGCACAAAAGGTCAAGCTCAAGTAGATCACAAGCCAGGTCAGCTCATCCACACCCCTAATTATAAGGATTTCCCACTTCCTATATCCATTATATTTATTTTGCACTTAAAAATGGCAAGTAATATGTGTATAATACATGCTGATTTCAATGCAAATAAACTGTTACAGGCACAATGATAAATAAAAGCAAGAGAGTTCAACTCAGACTCACGTATCATGTTAGAGGTCACGGGTTTGAGAATGTCAGTTATTACACCCATGGATGAATATTACTATGAAAAGTGTATTCTTTCACAAGAAAGGATACTTCAGAAATTAACACATACCAAGCTTACTCATTGCAAACTCGACTTCATCTAAAGAAAAATCCATTGCTAACAAGGATTCTTTCTTTTCATCTCTAACTACGCATATATCAAGCTCCTGCAAGAGAATAGGTTAAATCAAATTATTTTCACTACTTTCTTTTTTCTATACATCACCACTATAGTCAAACAACACCCGCCAAGAGAAATAGCATAACACAAGCACTGGCTAGTAAATGGCAACAAGGTTCTACTTTTTATTCCAAAAGCAATCATCTAATATCTGTACAAAAAGAATGTACCAACAGCCCCAGCATATTGTAGTTTTAGCAGCAGAACATACAAACAAGCACAGAAAATATGGCACCAGGGAAAGACTATGTCTACATCTTATACATACTTCTATGGTTTAGGCGTTTAGCCATAAGAGAAGCATTAATTGCGCTTCCACAATAGAGAAGTTATTTACTAAATTCTGTGGGTGTACAAATCAATTTCATGCTTTGTGGGTACCGAGTAGATTAGCTTTGAATTGGACCATAATTTTCTAGTCATCATCTTAGGCATCTATTTTAATGTTGGGTTCATTGGCAACCACACAATTATGAAGTTAACCACAAAAAGGTTGTCAGTTTAATACCATATATGACAACAGCATTTTAGCTACCTATCAAAAAAATGACAACGTCAATTAAGAAAAAAAAACAAACCAAAAAAAAAAAAAAAAAAGGAGTAATGCTGAAACCAAATTAAAAAGAAGCTCTGAGGCACAAACAAAGTCATCAAATCACCTCTTTTATAGGTAATTCAGAGTCACGATGGGCAAGGCTGACTGGATCCTTCTCATCACCAAACAAGCTATCCAAAGAATCTGATGAATCTGATCTATTAAGATCCTATTCAATACAAAAGAATGCATCACTGAACATCGTAATGGAAAAAACTTAAATGCTTCCACTGAAGGAAATTGCAACATGCAAAGGTGGGGCCACTTACAGGATATGTAAAAAGAGTCTCCAGTAATAAGTCAACATTGTCATCACCTATATTGGAAAAAAAATATTCCTTATCCACAATTCATTAGAATGATAATGATAAACAATAGATGAGATGGCATTATGTCCTAAGTGTATATATAAGAATTAATGCAGCAAACTTGGTACAATACTTATCAGGTTAAGTAGGATCAGTTAGATAAACCCTCTTTATCTTAGCAGCAAAAATGTGCAATCATTTCCCAGCCATGTTGCAATAAGATTTTGAAAAGTGTGATTCCACATGACATACCATTTTCTTCAATTGCTCTGTCAACAAGTGATGGTGAAAACCCCATTGCAAGCAAGGATGACCTTACATTGCTGCCAGATGAACTACCAACATCATTCTGCAGAAATGCAGAGTAGAACCAATTTATCAGCATGAGGATAACTAATTTGCAATGCTTTGACACACATAGGCAATTCACAAGCATTAGTATAAATCCATAGTCACCAATTCACCATACCCCCATAGGTTGTGGATACATGTTCTCTGCTGGCAAATCATAATCAAGAGCCTCAGTTTTAGGCATGATGGCACTTTCAGTCTCAGGTTTTGCAACATTTTCATTATTGGAGTAATCTGTTACCTGGCACGAACAAGTGTGTTACAAGTGAGTAGAAAATCAAGCTAACTTGATTGAGAAGCATAGCACACATTTTGCACTCATGTACCATCTCAAATTGAAACTTGAGTGAGGGATGCGGTGTTAGAGTATTGTAGGTTAACTGCAACTTCCTGTAGACACCTACTAAATAAGAAGGTAGAAATTAGAAAAGTATTGGGTCAAATATGGTGATATGCAGGCTATGAATAATGAGTTATTGATAAATATACAAACTTTCAGCCTTTCGCAAGAGAAATTTGACAGCCGATAACAATACACTGCAATCTGGCTTTCTCGTTCAAAAAGCAAAAATTAATTGAAACGGGACAAGTTTGCGACTCCAGTATACCCAGAGTTAGAGGTCTAGAATCCGCAACACCAGAAGAAAACATATATAAAAAAATAAAAATAAATAAATAAATAAAGAAATGACTCCCATTTTTACTACACTCCAACCCCAGATTCAACAATGCGGTTGGAAAATAAGCAAACCCAAAAATGGAATTGGAGCATTAATCAGCAAATCTTTTGATTGAATGGGGTGCAGAGAAGCTTAACCATCTAGGGGGTCAAAAAGTTTTAGGGTTCCGTAGCTTACCCGATCGGAGATGTCACCGGAAGGTGGGAGGGGCTAACGGGAGAACGTAGAGCAGGATTCGAGAAGGAGCGAGGTGAGACCTGAGTGTGAGACCACGAGAAGTCCGCTAAATATCTAAAAAAAAAAAAACTAATAATGGTGTGTTTGGGTGTAAATAAATTGCAATTCAATGAGTTTAATGTAGCTCTCTTAGCGAAGAAGGGTTGACTATTGCTTGTGAACCCCACATCTCTTGCCAGCTGTCTTTTCAAAGCTGGATATTACCCGAATGTATGCTTTTTGGAGGCCACCATTGGTCATAATCCCAGTTATCTATGGCTTAGCATCCTTGCTGCCCACGATTTGTTACGCCATGGAATTGTTCGTTGGATTGGTAATGGCATGGACACTTTGGTTTGAGATAAACCATGGCTTATTGACAATAATAATCCTCAATTATTTACATCCTGTGTGAAGGAGTAGAGAGAGGTGTGAGTAAGTAATCTGCAAACATCAAATGGTACTTGGGATGAGGAACTTTTAAGGGATCTTTTTGTTACCGACGATATCCCTCGTATTCTTCGCACCCCTATCTCACCAGCTTTTTCAGATTCATGGAGTTGGAAGTTTGATTTACATGAGTCCTATTCGGTCCACACTGGGTACCAATTCCTCACCCATGACTACATGCAACAAGAACAAACACTGGATTTTACTGATTGGAAGAGGTTGTGGAACTTGAAGGTGTCGGCCAATGTTAAGAACTTATTGTGGCGGTGTGTCAGATATGTGTTGCATGTCCTGGAGACTTTACGTACTAAACAGGTCATAGTAGGGGGTGGTTGTTCTTTTTGCAATGCTGTTTAGGAAACAATTGAGCATGTGTTTTGGGTTTGTCCTGTTGCATGTCAGGTTTGGGGGAACACCAATGTACTGAATGGCTTATCATTTGTGGAGTTTGTGTCTTTTGAACTGAACCACCTTAATCGTGATCGAGCAACACCAATGGCTGCACTATTTTGGTCATTATGGAGGGCAAGAAATGACCAAGTTTGGAATGCTAAACCTTGGTAAGTGGTTATGATTATAGCACATGTGGAATCCCTCATTATATTGTAGAAAGATGCATATAGTGTTGCTCCAATTATTAATCAAAGCACCTCTCTAATAATATCAAATTGGCTCCCTCCTCCGTTAGGCCGTTTAAAATGTAATGTAGACGCTGCACTTGTGGATGGAAAAGTGTTGTTTGGGGCTGTAATACGGGATCATCTAGGAAGTTTTGTGGCTGCATGTGCTGGACAGCTGACTTGTGCTCATGATCCATATCTAGCTAAGTCCATGGCGGTAAAGGAAACACTTACTTGGCTCAAGGATCGTACATATTCACATATCATTATTAAGTCAAACTGTTTGAATTCTTGTCGTAATTTTAATTCTTTATCGACAGACTTTTCTTATGCTGTTTAATTATAAAGCAATGTCTGTCAATTGCTAGGGACATTGGTGACATTGTTGTCTGTCATGTTAAGAAGTTAGCGAATCACGTGGCTCATATGCTTGCACGGGCGGCTGGTTCTTTCCATGTCCTTTACATGTGGGAGTCTATCTCGCCAAGTTGTATTTCAGACTTGATTACTCTCTACTTTTAATGAAGCTTATTGTTGGTTTTCAAAAAATTACAATTCAATAAATTGTTCAATTGCGTCATAATTATACCGTTTGGTGGAAAATAATTGCAATTTTCTCTAAATGAGTAATTGCAATTCATGGGGTATCCCATGAATTGCAATTCGATGGAGAAGATGAACAAATTTGTTAGTGTAACGATAATTTTGCTCCTCTGTTAATACTCTTTATTTTTTTTCTTTATTATTATTATTATTACTACTACACTACCGCTACTAATTTACCAAACACTTTTCTACCATCAGCTAATATTATCAACCGGTTATGCCCTTTAATCCAATAAGCTAACAGTCATTTACCAAACATGACCAAAAAGTGAATCAATTACTATGTATATTAGAACTAGTTACCAAACGCACATTCATCCCAAGGCAAGTGTTTGGTCTTGCATGAAAAGATGTTGATTTATTTCTTAATATATTTCTTGAAAAAAGAGCAAAATTTACACCTAGTCATATGGATAAAGCAATTAACTCCCATAAGTAACAAAAAGAAAACTCAATTCTAAGTCCATTAAACCGATAAAATTGTTTAATTAAGTCCAATTTGACGTAGCATGTTAAATCTTTATGGTGTTGACATGTGTCATTTTTTAAAACAAATTTATTTATTTATTATTATACAATTATACTCATTTTTTAGAAAATGAATCAAACACACAAAAACAGATTTCCATAACAAAACCAAACATTTAAAAAACAACATTTTTCAAATGTCATTTTCTTGTTCAGACTTAAAAAAAAAAAAAAAAAAAAAAAAAAAAAAAGAAAGAAGCCCAATAGTCGTGCACGTCGAGCCCGATAATTGTATCACAAACACAAACAGCAGCCCAACTGTTATCTCCAATTCATAACTCTTCCTCCACCACCACATCTTATCTAACGAAAGAAATTTCTTCCTCCTCACCCACCCGAAGCTACAGTGGAAGAAGAAAGTGAACTCAAATGGCGTCATTCACTCAGCAACTGGGTGTGATAAAATGCCCGCCAATCCCGACAACAAGAATCGGTGGCTCCTCTAAGAAGATTATTCAAAGCTATTCTTACAAAAAGCAGCTGAGAGTAGTCTGCCAAGCAGCGGCCGTGGTAGGCAATGCGCAGACAAGAGAGAGACAGAAGCTTAAAGAGATGTTTGAAGAAGCATACGAGCGGTGCCGCACTGCACCTATGGAAGGTGTCTCTTTCACTCTAGAAGACTTCCACGCTGCTCTCGATAAGTACGACTTCGATTCCGAAATCGGTACCAAGGTCAGCTCTTAATCCTTAATATACCACTGTGCCCTTTTGTAACTTTTCTTCGAGAACTGAAGCTGAAATTTGGTAATTTCTGTGATTTTTGGGTGCCAGTATTAAAAAAATTGAATTAGCAGTGGGTGTTAATCTCGCTGTGAAATGGATACCGACTTTTAACGTCTAATTTCTTATATTTGATGATTGTTTTGAATTGAGTTTTGCCAGATATGGAACCTAATAGTTATAATGAATGGGTCGTGAAGTTGAAATGGAGAACAATATTTTTACACAATGCATACTTCATAAAACACCAGAGTTCAGATTTTCTGAACATAACCAAGATTGAGCCAGTTGATTTGTTTCTATTTGTCTTGGTAGGTAAAAGGTACAGTGTTTAGTATAGATGCATATGGAGCTCTAGTTGACATCACTGCCAAATCATCTGCATTCTTGCCACTTAGAGAGGCATCTATTCACAATATCAAGAATGTAGAAGAGGCTGGCATAGTTCCTGGTTTACGAGAGGAATTTGTAGTTATTGGTGAAAATGAAGCTGATGATAGTTTGATATTGAGTTTGCGTTCCATCCAATATGACCTTGCCTGGGAACGATGCAGGCAGCTTCAAGCTGAAGATGTTGTTGTCAAAGGGAAGGTATGATTTACCTAACAGAGGCTATATCTGAATTCAGTTTCCATTACCTTGTTTCAATACGATGAGGAAATATATATCCCTCTCCACATCCATGACAAGTCAATAAAAGTATCCACCACATCATGCATTCTGATTTTTATTCAATGCTTTTCTGACAACATTATGCTGACTGTTGTTCTGTTGATCTCTAATTAGCGGACTATTTTTGTTGCACTTTTACTTTCTGGCAACTGGTGCAAGTCATGTTTCATTTGTTGAGTTTGTAGGTAATTGGTGCTAATAAAGGTGGAGTTGTGGCATTGGTTGAGGGCCTTCGTGGATTTGTTCCATTCTCACAGATCTCAACTGTTAGTTACATATTCTGTCATAAACTTTTATATTTTTCATAACTGTGGTAGCTTTGTTCGGACTTCCTAATCTAACAAGTTTCTATTATGCTTTACCTTTCCTTCATTTGCTATGCAACTTGAACTTTAATTTTGGAAGTCACTAGTAACTTTATATAATGCATCAGAAATCAACTGCAGAGGAGCTTTTGGATAAGGAGCTTCCTCTCAAGTTTGTGGAGGTTGATGAAGAGCAGTCTAGACTTGTCCTCAGTAACCGCAAGGCCATGGCTGATAGTCAGGCACAGTTGGGAATTGGATCAGTTGTACTGGGAACTGTTCAGAGTTTGAAGCCATATGGTGCCTTCATTGATATAGGAGGGATTAATGGTCTCCTCCATGTTAGCCAGATCAGTCATGATCGGGTCTCAGATATTGAAACAGTCCTTCAGCCGGGTGACACCTTAAAGGTTTGCATAGCTTTGCTTGCTGCCTAGTTTGCGGCTAATCAATCATATGTAACTCCGAAGAGATATTACAATAGTTTGGTAAATTTTGTTTCAGGTCATGATCTTGAGCCATGACCGTGAGAGGGGCCGTGTGAGTCTTTCTACAAAGAAGCTGGAACCTACACCTGGTGACATGATTCGCAATCCTACACTTGTGTTTGAGAAAGTAAGTTGTTCAAAATGTTTTTCAGCATCTCCTGTTCTCGAATTGAGTTGTATTTTCAAGGCCCTTTCCTTGTATGCTTGAATTTTTGCCTTGAGAGATTTGTGGAGAAATAGTAACTAAAAGCTTGTGATTTGTTCGTGCAGGCCGAGGAGATGGCACAAACATTCAGGCAAAGAATTGCTCAAGCTGAAGCAATGGCTCGTGCAGATATGCTGAGATTCCAACCCGAGGTAGTGTTGAGAGTATCTTGATTCTTCTGGACAGTGGAGTTAGTGAAAACAAGACTTGGGTGGTATGTAGTTAATTAATGCTTGTGGTCTAACGGAATGATTCTATTGTAACCTTGCAGAGTGGATTGACTCTCAGCTCTGATGGGATTTTAGGCCCACTGAGCTCTGATTTGCCGGCAGAGGGATTGGATTTGAGCGAAATTCCCCAGGCGGAAGATTCATTTGATATAAGCGAAATTCCTCCGGCCGAAGATCCAATCGATTCAATCGACGATTTATAAATTGTTTTTGTGGCATTGGTTTTTGCAGAAATCTTGTGGCAGGTAACCTATGTAAAACTTTGGATAACCCTGCGTGCTATAGTGAAAATATTGTTCAAATTTGTATCTTAATCTGGATCTTTCATTCATTCCCTTTGGATCGGGTCTCCTTTGTATTTATATTTCCACACCGACGGGGAAGAGTGAACAATGGGAAAAAAAAGAGAGTACCTAAGTTTAATTTGTTGGATCTTTTCATGGGCAACACCATCTGAACTCTGAAGAGAAAATGTAACGAAGATGAGACGTACCATTTGGGCTGACCTTGTCCTCTACGAAGTTCTTGAATTGTTACGTGGGCATATTTATAGAAGAAAACAGAATTGGATATGCAACAACATCCAAAAGGTCCAAGATATCATTTTTATTCATCCTAATAAAAGTAACCTTAATTTTTTTTTTCCTAAAATGATACGGAGTATTCATAAGTTCTTTGATCACAAAATGTATATACATAAATATTACGTAATATTATAGATTGGAAAATGCTTGCACCCCCTACAAATACCACTTATACATTAAAGAAAGGTTCTTTTTTTTTTTTTTTTAAAAATTTTTTATTTTTAGTTTACAGGTGATTGACCTACCAATTAATAAACAATCTTTGTATATACATAAGGTGAAATTACATGCATTTGAAATGTTCAGTGGCCTAATTACACATTGTTTTCGTTCAGTGGTCATTACGTTCAGTGGTTAATTTGAACTTTATTTTTCTTTTTCTTTTTTTTATTCTCAGACACGCAAGTCCCACTGACATGTCTTTTTGACAGATAACCCAATAGAGTTTTTCCATTAGGATGTATATTTTTGTCAGCTTATCCAAATGGATTCACAAATTATCCGCACATTTTATAACACTGACCATTATGATCTATTTCAACTTTCAATCCAAATTTACTACAACGCCCCTTCTAAGTTGTCACCAATCCTTCACCAACCTGCTTCTTTTTAAATTTAGTGGCACGTGCAGGGACATTATTGGGAATACAGGTCCATCCAACACAGATCTGTTGTTTTGTCCTTCTTTCTGGGAAGCTTCATTTGATATTTTGATCCAAAGATTGTTTCTTCTTCTTCTTCTCTCTCTCTATATATATCTTCGCCCAACCGCCGTCCCGAGCTTCCGCTTACGCATCTCTTTCTGCTTCAGACGCACTTCTCTCTCATTTCAACAGTAAGCTTACCTTTTATTTTTAGATACGATACATATTTGCTTTTCTCTGTCTGTGTATAAATTTTCATTTTAAATATCTGTTAATTTATTTTTCAAAATTAACAGATATCCCTTCAATTATATACAATACTTATATAATAGTTTACCATTAAGATTTGATCTTTGATTAGCAGTTATTCCCTATCAGTATATTAAGAAATGGTTTCCAGGAGTTGTATCGGGATTTCAACTATGAAACCCTGTTCTAGGATATTAGGTAGCTATAATCATTCAATTTTTTGGTACCCATTCGGGAGATGCAATCTCCAGGTTATGGATAATTTGTCGAAATCACAGCAAAAGATAAAGGATGTACATAGAATGGGCGGTGGTAGGTACCGCCATAGGCACAGGGTTGTCACACTTACAAGAGTAATCAATTCGAATCGGTGTGCTTTTTGTGGATCCGATTCGAATGGGGATCAGCACAGGGATTCTTTTTGTAATTGGCTTGGTAGGAGTAAGAATAGGCTTGCATTTGTTGTTCCTAAAGTAGCTTCTGATATGAAGAGCCATTCAACTTCCACTGAAGCTCAAGTTAATGACAAGAGCTTCAAGAAGTTCTATATTCAAGGGGGTATGAATGTAAAGCCTTTGGTGATTGAGAGAACAGAAGCCCAGGAAGATGTTGTAGAGACATATGAACAGAAAGATGGGGGTAGGGTAGAGATAACTGATGATTCAACTGTAAATAAAAATGATTTAAATGGGTCAAGTATTTCAAAATTGACCCCTGAGAGAGAGGTGTCTGAGGTAGAAAAGGAAGCATGGAAGCTGCTCCAGGGAGCAGTTGTAAACTATTGTGGATATCCTGTGGGGACAGTTGCGGCAAATGATCCAGCTGACAAGCTGCCGCTGAACTATGACCAAGTTTTTATTCGTGATTTCATCCCGTCAGCTCTTGCATTCTTGCTTAATGGAGAAGGGGAGATTGTCAAAAATTTTCTGCTCCATACTCTTCAGCTGCAGGTAACAATTGTATTTTTCAGTTTATTCTATACTTGATCACTTTTTGTTTCTTTCACCAATATGGCACCTGTTTTTTTTCTCTTGAAAGATACAGAAGTAAATGAGTAAATCAAATAATTTACTGTAACAATTTGATACTTCACTTAGTAGGTTCATTTTCAATTTTCATAGTACAGTAGGTATGGAATGGAAAAATTGCTACCTGTCTTTCAGACACTCAATTTATTAGTTGGTGGTAAACTTCATTTCTTGCAAGTGCCTACTAAGTTATGACTGATTATAAGAAATTAATTAGATTGCAATGTGGAAATTTTTTGAGCTCAGGTTTGGGTTTTTATGCTAAGAAAAAATAGTTTTCCTTTTTTCCATAGTTATTCTTCCTCAAGCTCAGATATTGAACATTTTAGTCTCTCTCACCATGAGTCAATCTGAACAGTAAAGGACTTGAACATTGCTTTATCTATGTTAAGATAATGGTTAATTCTTCTGCTGTCATTTGCATTTGAGAACATCTTAATTTGAATATTTTCCTTTTGCTTTGTAGAGTTGGGAAAAAACTGTGGACTGCTATAGCCCTGGACAAGGGTTGATGCCTGCAAGTTTTAAAGTGAGAACCATGCCACTTGATGGAAGAAATGGTGAATTTGAGGATGTTCTGGACCCAGATTTTGGTGAATCTGCTATTGGGCGAGTTGCACCTGTTGATTCTGGTGAGGCACCAATTTCACATCATGTGTCATTATTTTTATTTCCACCTTCTCAGCTTCTTGTCTGTAATACAGAGTATCATTTTGTTTCTTTTGTAGTTTGCAATTATTCAACTTCATTTATATTTTTGTAATGTTAATTCATCTTCTGTTGTATTTTGCATGAATTGAACAGGGTTGTGGTGGATTATTTTATTAAGAGCTTATGTAAAGATTACAGGTGATTATACACTGCAAGAGAGGGTGGATGTGCAGACAGGCATTAGATTGATACTTAATCTCTGCTTACGTGATGGTTTTGACATGTTTCCTACACTCTTGGTCACTGATGGTTCCTGCATGATTGATAGAAGGATGGGAATTCATGGCCATCCACTTGAAATTCAGGTAAGTGGACTCTACTTGAAGAGATTTTTTGTAAGCTGCTTCACCATACATGTGTGACTGACATTGATAATTTCTATAACATGGAGGAAGCTAGCCGCATATGTAATACATGTGAAATTTGATTGATAGATTGTGATCGGGAGTGTTGCCATTTATTATTTGAACCTGACCTTCTTGGCCATTTTCAACAGGGTGGAAGAGACTAGTTCTTTGTTCCCTTGCTTTATTTACATGCTTTAACTACTTTGAAGATTTCTCAGTAATCTGCTCCAATTGGCTTCTCACGCATTTTGCATCACTCACTATATATGCCATATTCTGCAGGCCTTATTTTACTCTGCTTTGCGCTGCACTCGTGAGATGCTAATTGTGAATGACTCAACCAAAAGTCTGGTTGCAGCCATCAATAATCGGCTGAGTTCACTATCATTCCATATAAGAGAATACTACTGGGTGGATATGAAGAAAATTAATGAAATATATCGTTACAAGACAGAAGAATATTCTATGGATGCTATCAACAAATTCAACATCTATCCAGATCAGATTCCACCGTGGATTGTAAACTGGATTCCAGAAACTGGTGGATATCTTGTTGGCAACCTACAGCCTGCTCACATGGATTTTCGGTTTTTCACACTTGGAAATCTGTGGGCTATCATTTCTGCATTGGGCACCCATGAACAGAACGAGTCTATTCTGAATTTTATTGAAGGTAAATGGGATGATCTCATTGCACAAATGCCTCTCAAGATATGTTATCCAGCTTTGGAGGGTGAAGACTGGCGAATAATAACTGGAAGTGACCCTAAGAATACGTGAGACTCTAACTTCTTCCTTTCTTCTTCAGCCTTATATTTATGTGTCTAGATTATTGAGTGTGCTTATGTATCTTATCATTTTATTGCAGCCCATGGTCATATCACAATGGAGGTTCCTGGCCAACCCTTCTTTGGCAGGTATTACTATTAATTTGAAATACTCTGTAGCTTTTGAATAAAATAGGAAATTAATCAGCAATATCTGATATATATATATATATATATATATATGGTTGTCATCTTGGATAGATAACATCTGGTATGGAGTATAAAATTAACTGCAATGAGAGTAAGCCTCATATGATCTAATATTCGTTTATTCTGGTACTGTATTACATGTTTCAGTTTACCCTTGCTTGCATTAAGATGGGAAAACCAGAACTAGCAATGAAAGCAGTAGCTGTGGCTGAAGAGAGGCTTCCAGTGGATCAGTGGCCCGAGTATTATGATACAAGGTATGGAAGATTTGTAGGCAAACAAGCTCGATTGAATCAGACATGGACTGTTGCTGGGTACTTGACATCAAAGATGCTTTTGAAGAATCCAGACATGGCATCCTTGTTGGTTTGGAATGAGGATTACGAACTACTGGAAAATTGTGTTTGTGGGTTGACATTTAATGGGAGAAGAAAGTGTTCTCGCTTTGGTCTTAGATCTCAGATTGGTGTCTAAATGGCTCGGGGAATACAGTCCAGTCCAGTCCAGAGCGTTGTAGAGTAGCAATTAAGTTGCAGGCATTTGGGAAACATAAAATGTATTATATATATATATATATATATATAACGTAAGCTGCTGAATTATAGGATGGCTAATAGACAGACGCAGACCCAATTGCACTGGATGCAACGTATGTATGTGCATACAGTAACTAAGCTCTTAGGTCTGTGACTCTGTGAGGGAAAATAATACTAGTTTGGTTAATAAATAGTGGGGCGGGGGTACATCTTGTTGGATCTCAATTTTAATTTTGTGTGTTTATGATCCGATCATGAATTATATTTTGTATGGCAGCTTACAAATTCAGAAGGGGATGCATGCTTGTAAACCCTGGGAAGTGGTAAATTATTGTGTGGACCATGGTCCACATAGTGTTGCATGGACCATAGCAAAAAATACATTTTTAATTTATTAAATGTATATTATTTTTATATTGAATATACATTATATAATATAATGTACATTTAGTACACAAATAATGTACGTTCCCTGAATACAATGTTCATTTTTAATATATTAAAAAATATTATTTTTATATTAAATGTATATTATTTGATAGTATTTTTCATTTTTTTTTGGTAAATTAACAAGATCTTTCTCTCCGTGCGTGTAACAGGAATCGTCACTTCTGGGAATCGAACCCGGGTTCAAGAGAGCTCACTTGCCACTTGAGTTACCCACTGGGTTTGATAGTATGGTTCATACAACTATATGGATCATGATTGCCGTGAAGCTGGAAGGGTGATTTCATAGCAGTTACTACTAGGAGTAAGAGTAGTGCGCGGCTACTAATTGAGATTCAGAGTGAACCAACGTAAGAGACCAATTACAACATATATCAAGCTAAGCTAGTTACAACTTACAACCAAAAGCAATTAAATAAAATTATTGCCAATGACCTTGTGGTCTAGTGACACCCGGTGTTTCGGTTAACACTCTCACATGGATAATGGGAGTGGGTTTGAGCTTTAGTGGAGTAACAGAGTCAGTAGTACTCAAAAAAAAAAAATATTAATAGAGATTTTATTGCTGCAAAACGAGGGCTTCTTCGCCACCTAAGTGGCTCACATGTTCTGACAGTCGATGAAGCTCTATTTCGGAACCGCCGATTCGCAATTTTTCTGAGAATTGTCAAATTAGAATCGAAATAGAACCATTGTTACTCTTACTTCTCATTAACATCCACATATCACTTGTATTTTTCTTTTGTGCTACCCTTACCTTTACTACGTTCAAATGAAACACACAAATTAATACAAACATTAAAACTTGATGTCGCGTCGGAGTTTCTTTATTACACATTTTGGAGGTTAGCGTCGGAGTTTCTTTATTACACATTTTGGAGGTTAGCTATATCGTCACAATCATTTATGCATTTCTACACAATGTTTGGATGAGTATAAATACCCCTCTACAGAGCAACTTAAATTGGTTTATTTCTTTGTAATCCTTTATCAACTAAGATCACAAGACACAACTAAAATCACAAGACGAGGTTGCACACCCTCAAAAAAGTTCTTTATTAATGCCAATATAATATTTAGAGTACGAGTATCAATTTGTTAAAAGTGATTATGAGCCATGTATGGCGTCGGAGCCACTTTACTACACATTTCCGAGGTTAGCTACATCGTTCTAGACATTTCCCGCACTAGTACATGGTTCTCATAGTTTGTAGAATATTTCGAAGAGAAGTAGAGATCGATAGAATATTCTATAACCTTATAGGACCCTTAGGTTTGTATGGAGGGAGTTCTAGATAGACTTTGCCATAGAGATCTATAGAATATTCTAGTCATAAGATCAAGTAATCTCCACCATGGAATGCCAAGAATGGGTAAAAATACCCCTCAATAGGGCTTATTTTGTATCATTCAAACATTGATCAATACAAGTTTTGAGAAAAACTTAAAGGGTTATTTCTTAAATTATCAGTTTGAATTATATGTTGAATGTTGAATGCTACAATGATAAAATCTTGCACTATTATTAATGTAAAATAACTCTTAAAATATATGATGAATGCTAAAATGATAAAACCTTCATTATTAATATGTAAATAACTAACACCCCCACCACACATTATATAAGCAAATTGGTAATACTCCCATACAAATGACAACGAAAGAAAAATAGAAAGAGCTTTATCAAAATAGAGCACACCTTACGAGAAAGATTGACAAACCTCCAACGTATCAATCAATGACATGAAAAAAGTGTGTTCCGGAATGAATGTGCATAGAACCATAGTGGCATATTTGAGGTGTTCTTTACGGAATACATCTCCTTCCACTCTTTGGTATTCCTTTGATACACCAGAATCTGTTTGTGCGTAGCAAGGAAAATATACTTCTTAGTCTGGCTTATTGGAAACACACACGGTACCATCCCTCGAATGCAGCGAAGACTCACTCTATCCACCATATGCCACTCTTCTGTTTCATAATTTTTCATCACCCAAACAACCATCCAAGCCTCTGAAATCTGAATAACAGACAAGCACCCATCCAATTCCAACAAATAATTCCGATTTCCAACCCTACAACTTACTTCATTGGGCAACTGAATTTTCTTCCACATCGCAGCAGTCTTCAAGTCAAGCACAACCAAACAAGAAGTAGTTTCTGTTAACCAGTGCAATGCCCCATTTACAAACACAACCTGATTCTTATTCATATGCGTAAAATGATAATCTTGAACTGAGACAAATTTCTTCCAACTACTAGATGCTGAATCATAAATCAAACATATGAAAGTATTCTCAGACCTGTGCGCAAATGCCCTATGATTCCCAGCCAACACAACATTATACTGTTGTGTTAACAAATTACATGCCAACCCAACAAGAGTTGCCTCACCATCGGGATAAAACCTAGTCATATGCCTTTCTCTGCTTCTAGGTAAGCACTTGTACTCTCTAGTCATAGGGTTGCAAACATAGTAAACCCCTTTATTGGGTATGCTGGAACAACACAATAGCCCATTACAAGAAGCCCTAACTTTGACTCTATCTTTTATAAAATCCAGAGAAATTTCAGAAACACCCCTCAAACTATCAACGCAGATTAAGCTTGATTTTGATTTTGATTCTGAAGAAGACCCATTGGCCTCAAACAGAACCATGGGATTTTTTACAGATACTTCATTGTAGATACGAGTGAAGTACTTCTCACATATTAATTTATGCCAGAGTTTGCAAACGCATTTCGTTCTGAGGAGTGACTTTACGGGCAACCGCGCAAGAATCCGGAGAACTACTTCTTCGGGGAAAAATCCATACGCATTTGGATTCATCTCGTAAATAAAAAGAAACAGTGAAATGAAAATTCTTAAGAAAATGACTTACCGATCGATCATCTCTCATCAGTCATCCCCATCCCCATATCCCAGCATAGTGGTAGGTGGAAGAAATTTGTTTCCGTCAAAACACTGGAGAAGATAGAAATGGTAGCAATTCAAGATCGGCTAAACGATATAGGGCCTCAAGCCGAAGTTGGGTCACTCTAAAAGGTGGGGTGGCCTGCCCTTTTGATTGATTTGTGTCTAACTTGGATCACATAAAACCGTTTCCCTTCCGAATCTCTCTTTCTCCCTTAAAAATAAAATTTAAAAAAAAAAACTGAATTATGTATTAAAATCATTATTTATTGTACTAGTATTTTCGCCCGTGCGTTGCACGTAATGGATTTGTTATAATATTTAAAGAATATTTGGATCAATATACAATTATATATATTATAACATCGAATATTATATAGCGCAATTGATGAAATTGATTAGATCGATTATGTTTTCTGATGTTTTCCTTTGAATTAGAACAAATAATTGTCCAATTACCCGAGCGTGGATAAATTTTTTTTATTATATATTGAGATAATAAAAATAAAGATGAAATTATAAAAAATTCTAATATTGAACGTGTACATTTATTTGATTATAAGATTAGTACAAAAATATTACTCAATTAATTGAATAATATATGACTTGTTTGTCTAAAATTATCTTAAAAAGATCTATAAGTAATATGACTTATATAATTATATTATGACTTATATAATTATATTATTACTAAAATAAATATGAGAAAATGAGAAATAAATTAATTGTAATTATTATAAAAATAAATTCAACGACCAATGCTTAACTTAATTATCATAATAATTATTAGGCAATTATTATTAGTCAATTACACTAATATATGTGTAATTATAATTTTATACTTTAAGTATATTCATTTTCTCCATATTGCATTTAGTTTTATCTTCCTCCTCCATATTTGAATGAATTAATTTTGATTATTATAAAAATCTAACAACCCATGTTCAATTAATTTTTTTAAAGTTTAAATAACTTAGAGTTTTCAAAAGGAAAGTATAATTAACTATTAAAGTTTTTAAATAATTTTCAGTCAATTAGTAATATCCTTTTCTTTTCCCGATAAATGATTTTACTTTTATTAATAGTGTTGATACGTGAGTATACATATTATCAATTTATAGATATTAGTTAATTTCTATTTTACATTTTCTTAACAAATAAGCTTTATTAATTATTTGACCAATAAAATATTTCATTAATTGACTACAAAAGTTTAGGCGGGGAATGAAATAGGAGGAGTTTACTTTTATATATAGTACAGAATATAGATTACGATCTTTTTATATTTTAAATCAATTAGTAATATCATTTTTTTCGGAATAATGGTCAAATAAACCACTAAACTACACACAAAACTGCAATTAGGCCATTGAACTCAAAAAGAATGCAATTGGATTCCTGAACTATATAAACTCATGCAATTAAGTACAAATTGACATGTTTTCAAAAAAAAAAAAAAGAAGTCCAAATTGACCTGTTTACCTACAATTGTGATGACATGGTGGTTACTAATTTTAAAATAAACTTTTTAAATAATTTTAATTAAAATAATTAAATAATAAAATTTTAAAAAAAAAACAGACGTCTCCGGCAGTTCTTCTATTTTTTTAATTTTTTTTTAATTATTAGTGCCAATTGTTATGTGTAAATTAATATCAGGCAGCCTTATCTAGGAAAAATGAAAAGAATTACGGAGTAATATTTACCTAATTTTCGTTCCATTTTTAATTGATGATGTAGAATATTATTATTGAAATATTTTCGTTTCATTTTTAATTTCCGTTCCTTTTTTAATTTATCTTTAATATTGTTTAAAATAAGCCTTTATTATTTATGATGTAGAATGTTTTCCTTTTTTAATTAAATTGCAATGATATGACCATTTCCTTTTTCATTTTAGTTAATTATGGATATTTTTTTTATTTACAGTCAATTATTAATATTCATTTCCTTTTATATATTCAATCAATTAGTAACATCAGATTCATTTTTAGTCCATTTTTTTTAGAATAATAGATCCACTGGTATTTTTACCTAATTTCTGTTCTATTTTTAATTAATGATGTAGAATATTATTATTGAAATATTTTCATTCTATTTTTAATTTACCTTTACTATTGTTTAAAATTTAAAATATGCCTTTACTATTCAATTCTTATGTTTTTATATATAGTATAGATTAATATTATGCTAATTATGATGTCCATGTATTATGAATAAGTATGGTAATTAAGGAGTATATATTATAATTAAAAAATAATGTATATTTTAATTTCGTTTAATTGTGGACGTAATATGTGTATGTTTAATTTTCTTTAATTTTATCCGTAATATATATGTGTATGTTTAATTTTCTTTAATTATGTCCGTAATATGTGTATCATTAATTTCTTTAATTGATTAGATAAAATTACGGCAAGTATAAAAAACCGTTTAATAAAAGTATAATGTTTGAACTAATTATGACCATAATTATTAAGATTTTATTCCAAAGTAACCATTAGCATAATTTTATATGTGTAATAATCTGTGAATTGAAATAATTTACATAATTGTATTGACGTAATAATATGTGAATTAGCATAATAATACGTGAATTGAAATAATTATCATAATTTTGTTAATCTCCTCTAATTATGGATGTAATATGTGTATTATCAATTTCGTTAACTGATTTGATAAAATTTATATTACGAACAACAATATTAATTCATTAGTTGTCATAATTTTTAAGATTTTATTCAAAAGTAATCAAATGAAATGCACGGGTAATTGACATTATTTGAAGTAAAAATATATAAAATTATCGTAAGAATGAAATCTCTATGTTTAATGACCATAATAAATTTAGATGTTAAATATAGTGTAATTACCACGGATTATTTAGATGGTAAATAGTATATGGTAATTACCTATATAGATTAGCATATTAAACGGATTAACATATGGAACAATGTTATAAAAAAGGAAGGAAGCCTTTTAGATAAAATATATTAGGAATAATATTAATTAAATAAAATATCATAGGAATTTCTCAATTCTATATTTATAATTATCTTTATAAACAGATTTAATAGGAAAATTTAGTTACAAACTTATATTAAGAGTTATGGATTATTATTATTATATTATTATTATTATTACGAGTATTTTCGCCCGTGCGTTGCACGGAATGAATTCGTTATAATATTTTAAGAATATTTGGATACATATACAATTATATAAATTATAACATCGAATATTATATAGCGCAATTGTTGAAATTAGTTGGATCGATTATGTTTTATGATGTTTTCCTTGCTTGAATTAGAACAAAGGCAAAAGGGTCAAATAGGCCCATGTACTATCATTGATTGTTCATCTAGCACCATGAACTAAAATATGGTTCATCTAGGTCATTATACTCCTAATTATTTTTCATCAAGCATTTTTAGCCTATTTCTAACAAGTAGCACATCTAATTTGATGACATGGAAAAATAAAATTAGAAAAAATGATGACATGTTATTTATATGGATGTTTTGGATGATTTCTACCATATTTAATTAATGAAAAAATAATAATTTCTTGCAACGAAATAGGGTAGAAATCAAAATTGTTATATAAAGTTTTAACTACATGAGTGTATGTATAGCGGGGTATTCATTATCGTTCGGCAATGAGATTTATGGAAATCGATATATGAAAATTAAATTATTGGGTAAATTTTATTTTATTTTAAAAATAAATTAATATTTTTGAATTTTTGGATAATTGAATAACTTAAGATATTGTATTTTTGGATGATTTCTTGGAAAGAAATAGGGCAAAAATCAGAGTTGCTATATAAATTTTCAACTATAGTGTACTGTGTATGTATAGCGGAATGTACTGTATATGTATAGCGGGGTATTCAGCGTCGTTCGACAATGAGATTCCATGAAAATTGATATATAAAAATTAAATTATTTTTTTAAAAATAATAAAATTTACCCAATATAATATCTTACGTTATTATATTTAATTTTAATATATCGATTTTCATGTAATTTCATTGCCGAACAACTTTGAATATCCCACTATACATACACAGTCGTGCAGTACACTGTAATTAAAACATTATATAACAACTTTGACTTCTACTCTATTTCATTGCAAGAAATCATTTTCTTCATTAATGAAATAGGGTAAAATCATCCAAAACATTCATATAAATAACATGTCATCATTTTTTATTATTTTATTTTTCCATGTCAACAAATTAGATGGATTACTTGTTAGAAATGGGCTAAAAATGCTAGATGAAAAATAATTAAGAGTATAATGACTTAGATGGACCATATTTTAGTTCATGGTGTTGGATGAACAATCAGTGTTAGTACATGGGTCTATTTGACCCTTTTGCCTTAGAACAAATAATTGTCCAATTACCCGTACGATGCACGTATACATTTTTTATTATATATTGAGATAATAAAAATAAATACGAAATTATAAAAAATTCTAATATTGAACGTGTACATTTATTTGATTATAAGATTAGTGCTAAAGTATTACTCAATTAATTGAATAATATATGACTTGTTTATCTACAATTATCTTAAAAAGATATATAAGTAATATGACTTATGTAATTATATTATTACTAAAATAAATATGAGAAAAATGAGAAATAATTTAATTTTAATTATTATAAAAATAAATTCAACAACCAATGTTTAGCTTAATTACCATAATAATTATTAGGCAATTATAATTACATTTACTTTTATCTTCCTCATTCAAATCCATATTTGAATGAATTAATTTTGATTATTATAAAAATCTAACAACCCATGTTTAATTAATTTTTTTTAAAAGTTTAAATAACTTAAAGTGTTCAAAATGAAAGTATAATTATTTTTTATTAAAGTTTTAAAATAATTTTCGGTCAATTAGTAATATCATTTTCCTTTTCCGATAAATGATTTTACTTTAATTAATAGTGTTGATACATGAATATAGCAACGATATTACCAATTAATAGATATTAGTTAATTTCCATTTTACATTTTGTTAACAAATAAGCTTTATTAATTATTTGATCAATAAAATATTTAATTAATTGACTACAAAAGTTTGGGCTGGAAAAATAAAATATGAGAATTTTTCTTTTATATATAGTATAGAAGTATAGATTATGATCTTTTATATTTTAAATCAATTAGTAATATCACTTTTTCTTTTCTATTTTATCTTTTCTATTGTTTTTGCGGAAATTTCACAAATAATGATTTTATATTTTTATTTTTATTAATAGTAGTCTAGATATATTAGTATAGATAAGTATTCGAATTATTTTTATTATTATTGGTGTAATTAAAAACAGTAATTAATAAATTATTTTTTCTTATAAAATTACGCAGAATTTGTTTCAATTATTTCCACAATTATAATGGTTTAATTATTCACAGAATTTGGTAAATAAAATTTTGTTACCAATTAAATTTTATTAATTTTTTTACCAATTAATTAATAATATTATCTTGTGCCGAAAATATGAAGGGGAGAATTTTACTTTTGTTAATAGTGTTGATACGTGAATATAAAAACAATATTACCAATTAATATATATTAGTTAATTTGCATTTTACATTTTCTTACCAAATAAACTTTATTAATTATTTGGCCAATAAAATATTTAATTAATTGACTACAAAAGTTTGGGCGGGAAAAATGAAATAGGAGGATTTTACTTTTATATAGGCTATGTTTGGCAAACCTAGCTGAAAAGGTAGCTGAAAGCTGAAAAGGAGCTGAATGCTGAAAAGCAATAAGTTAGGAGCTGAAACTGGTGAGCTGTTAAGCTAGCTGTTATGCTTAAAAGTGTTTGGTAAAATTAGCTTTTTGATAAGCTGATAAATGTAAAAAGACTAAAAAGGGCATCTTCATAAAATTTAAATTTGTTTGTTTACATATTAAAATTTAACGTTTGAAAATAAAACTATTAGCAAATTATGATCTAGCATCCCATAATGAAGTAGCAATATTGTTGCGAATCTCCTTCATCTCAGTAGAGGTCTGACTTAAACTTTCGTTGGTGGAGGTATTACTACTTGAATCTTGAAGTTTATCGGGCGGTATGTAATCTGGATGCTGCTCAAGCACATTAAACATCATGTCATCTTGTGAATTCTTCCGAATATAATTATGTAAGGCAAATGTGGCCATAATAACATCAATTTGGGTCTCCACACTAAACTGTGGCATTTTAGCAAGTATCTTCCATCTCTTCTTCAATACTCCAAACGACCTCTCAATACAACTTCGAAGAGAAGAATGTGCACGATTGAATGCTTCTTGAGCATTAGTTGGCGGCTCTTGTTCAAATTGAGATTGATGATACCTTATTCTTGGATATGGTACCAAATATCCTTGTTTATCTGGATATCCTTTATCTACCAAATAATATCTTCCTAAAAAAATATAACACTAAACAATTATAAGAATAAAATTATATGATTTTTATTAGAGTTAAAGTAATACGAATATGATACCTTGTGGCGGCTTGGGAAAGTTCATTGATGGTGTACTAATTGCATGAACAAATACACGTGTATCATGTGCGGATCCTTCCCATCCAACAGATATAAAAGTGAAACACATATCAAAGTCACACGCTGCCATGACATTGAAAGTAGGAATTCCTTTTCTCCCTCTATATCGCAATTGGTTACCAACACAATGGTTCACCTCACTCATGAAATTATTCCAAAATGAAGACTCATCTACCTCAAAATCATGCAATTGGGAAGAATGTTGGTTATCTTGAGAATATAACAAATCTTCAAATCTTTGCCTAGTCCTATTCTCTTCTTCACTTTCTATATTTTCATCCTCAATATCCACAGGTTGCACTAATTGAGGATCCATAGTGGGTGCAACACAACCTTCACCATTTGCGTAGCTATCTTCAAATAATTTAGACCACAAATCATCCATTGCAGGATCGATGGATTTATTACGAAATTTTTTATACTCGGAGTTCTCCTACAAAATAAATGAAAAGAATAAGTTTACAATCAACACCAAAATATAATTATGTTTTAATCTTAAAAATCTAATACTAACCTTGATTTTTTT
>NC_044916.1:37890392-37955677 GCF_003576645.1 Ipomoea triloba | reverse complement strand
GAATACATGAAATATATATTATATACACGCAGTCCAACCATTCAAAATCTTAATTCACAATCACAATAGGATTGTCGGTTAATGTCAAACAGAAACAAGGCAAAACATTTAACAAACCAAACAGATGAATAAATGGTAATACAATGTCAACATTGGAGTGTCATTCCAATGCATGCCAAACCAGGTTTAGATTATACAATGACATTTACACAATCACTTTTCGGAGATTTTATGGCAACATATCAAGCTCTGCTTGTCCAATAGGAGTACAATGCATATTGGATTTCATTTGTTAATTTTTCTGTACAATATAACCAAATAATGCAAAGTAATACAAGTAATACAATGAAATATATATCATATACAAGCTTNATGTTTTAATCTTAAAAATCTAATACTAACCTTGATTTTTTTTCTCCCACCATTCATCAGAGCCACTAATCTTATGTGTACTAGGATCCCACCCTAAACCAGTTTCTTCACGTTTCAGCTGCTTCCAAGTTCTCCATTCTTTTTTCATAGCATCCCACTTATTCTTTAAACTTTTATGTGAAATTTTCCGTTTGGCGGTAGATTCAAACTCTTCTTTAATTTCTTTCCATTTCATTAATCCACGCCCATGCTTTCGAATATATTTGATACAAATCTCACAAAAGACCACCATGTACTCATTGGTCCACTTAAANTGATGTCATTTCTTTAAAATAATAAGGTTAAAGATGGAAAAAGAGTTAGGAAGCTACTAGCTTATTTTGAAACGCTACCTTAGGTAGCGTTAAAAAATAAGCTCCTATTTTAAGCTACTAGCTTATTTTAGGAACATTACCNTCCAATTTAAACAAGCATTAGTAGTTGAATACTTGAATATAAGTATTTTTTTTAAAAAAAAAGAGCAACAGGAAACAGTGATTGAATACTTGAAAATTATTTCATATCTTTAATATACATATCAAAAATAAAAAACAAAAACAAAAGGAAACAATGGTGTTAAATACTTGAAAACCATTTCATCATATCTGTTACATTGATAAAACTTGGGTAGAATCCTACAGATTACAAATACTGCAGAAACTTACTTTAATTCTTCAAATTACATTATATCAAAAACACTGCAGATNGCTACTAGCTTATTTTAGGAACATTACCAAACAGAGCTTATAGCTTATTAGTAGCTTAAAATAAGCTATAAGCTCCTAAATAAGCTCTGCCAAACAGAGCCATAGAGTATAGATAATACATGTAAGTTTAATTTTGTTTAATTATTGATGTAATATGTGTACCTTTAATCTCCTTTAATTATGTCGTAATATGTGTACGTGTACCTTTAATCTCCTTTAATTATGTCGTAATATGTGTACCACTTATTTTCTTAATTGATTAGATAATCGTAATATGTGTACCACTTATTTTCTTAATTGATTAGATAAAATCTGTAGTATGGCAAGCTATATTATGGCAAGTATAAAAAAAATCTGTAGTATGGCAAGCTATATTATGGCAAGTATAAAAAAAACAATTTAATAAAAGTATAATGTGTGAATTAATTTCTTAATTACTGTAATTAAAGATTTTATTCAAAAGTAACTATTAGCATAATTTTATGTGTAATAATCTGTGAATTTGAATAATTTGCATAATTGTATGGACGTAATAATTTGTGGATTAGCGTAATAATATGTGAATTGGAACAATTATCATAATTTTTTTAAATATCCTTTAATATGATGGACTTAATAGGTGTATTATCAATTTCCTTAACTGATTATATAAAAATATAAAATTTAAATAACGGAAAGTATTAATTCATTTATTTCTGTAATTTTTAAGATTTTATATTATTTAAAAGTAATCAAAGGAAATGCACAGGTAATTGATATTATTTGCAGTAAAAAAAATATAATCATCATAAGAAGAAATTCTCAATGTTTAATTACCATAATAAATTTAGATGTTAAATACAGTTGGTAATTACCACGAGGTTATTTAGATGGTATGGTTATTACCTATATATATTACCAAAATAAACAGATTAACATATGGATCAGTATTATCAAAAAATGATGAAACCTTTTTGGTTAGATATATTAGGAAAAGTATCAATTAATTAAAATATGATAGGTAGTACTAAAAGAACAAATTGGGAGGAAGCCTTTTAGGTAAGATAAAAAATTATATTAGGAAATTGATTATCAATCCTACTAATTTTTCTTAATACTATATTTGTAATTACCGTTATAAACAGATTTAATAGAAAAAATTAATTAGGAACTTATATTAAGCATTTTGAATTATTATTATTATTAATATTAGGAAATTATATTAAGAATTCTAAATTATTATTATTATTATTATCTTAACACAAGATTATATCAATGTATAAAATTTATATTATTATTATTCATGCAATAGATCTACTTCTTCATCTCTGATTATACCATGCCGGGAGGATTACTATTTTTATCGTATCACAAAATCATAATAATATGCAAGAGTTTAAGATAAACTTTTCAAAAGAAACACAATTAAGGGATAGGAATAGCAAATAATTTTACTACAAAATATTTATAACAACAACCAAACCAAATTAAAAAAGAAACACGCAAAAACTTCTCCAAAAAAATAACTTTTAGAAATAGAAAAATATGTAATTTTACCACACTACATAATTGTAACAACAACTGAATTAAACCCTTGCACTCCATTTGATCCTCATCCATTGCCCTTCCTGACCCAATTGCTGATACTGGTAAAAGCACTCAACAATCTTCATCAGTTCTTCCGCGTCGAAAACCCCAATATGTAATTCACGACCTTGAACCACGTTTACCTTTTTCCCATCCACTCACTTGTAGTCAACAAAATCTTTCTTCTGCTTCACTTGTGGGGGAGAATATGGTATGCTCTTTCTCCTCTTCCTCCGCTAACCCCTATCGTTTACCCTAGATGACGCCGATGAATGTTTGTGATTTACCGGTGCCGGAGACGACACATTGGAAACCATCTTTCTAAACCGATTCAAGTAGGTCGGTGCATGCACCACCGTAGCTTTCTCAGAGGAGTTAGATGGCTTCGTTATCGCTAGGAAACGATATATCACCAAATTGAATTACAAAAAATTTCAAAATAAATTGTTAACACGAAATCAGAAACTAAATGATGAAATAAAGGAAGAACAACAAAGCATAACCATGAAAATAAAGAAAGAAATCAAAGGATTTTCACTTACTCGTGAGTCTTGAGCTTGTCCATCGGAGTTGTGATCGGAAACGTATGAAACGAATGCCGACTTTGCCGAGTTCAGAAGTTGTGAGGGAACAATCTCTCATGCTCGGAACTTATATGAGAGAAATTGCCGTTAACTTAAATCTGTTGGAATAAAATTAGGAAGAATGATACTTAAAATTAGGAAGAATGATACTGGAGTATAGGTTTTAATTTTTTTTTGGTAATTGGCAATAAATTTTGTGGAAATATATAAATGGTTAATTAATAAAATAACCATATATATATATATATATATATATGGAATAAAATTAGGAAGAATGCTTTATGTTTTAATTTTCTTGGGATTATGGAAATAAATTTTATGAAAATATATATAGTTAATTAATAAAATAACCATAAAATAATTATTAATTTCATTTTACTAAAATGCCCCTGAGTTTGGGCGGGAAAACTTGGGAGGAGGATATTATTTTTATATATAGTATAGATTAGGAAAATTATATTAAGAATTTTAGATTATTATTACTACGGAGTATTATATTATTATTATTATTATTATTATTATTATTATTATTATTATATTAACATAATAGATTTTAAATCGAGGTTACAAAATTTAATATTATTATTTCATTTATTCAAGTATATAGTAATCACCATTTTTTAACTAATAAGTGTGAATTAGTATTGTGCAATTAATGATAAAGATTAATAATAATTGGAATCAACAATCAATGATACAATGACCCATGTTTAGCTTCCAATGCACCATTTTTTATAAAATGAAGAATTGGAATGGTAAAACGAACAATTGGAATGAATAATTGAGGATTTATTCAAGTATAGTAACCACCATTTTTACCAAATTACATAAGCATCCGTAAATGGGGAAGATCAAGATTGCAAATTCTACAATATATAGATGAGCATCCGTAGATTGCTAGTTATTTTACACAGTACAACTAAAAAGATGGATAGTTAAATAAGGTATTATCATTCAAAATCTTGTAATACAAAGTTACAATACAATGTTTTTCCATTAGAAATTACCAATCAAAGTAATGTGATTAAAATATATAATTATAGAAAACATTTGATTGTTCACTACAATCACTCTAAAAATTGTAATTTTACATACGTGATACGCACATGGCAAAATTGGCCTAGCTACTTGAAACCTTATCAGCAAAAATTAAAGCATATTGAGCTGTTAAAATCAAACTAAATCACAGTACTACAAAATGCAGACTACACCATAAGGATCTCCAACATGCAGAATGAATCAACTAAAAATTAAATCATACCGCATACCATAACAATTCTACGCGTGTTAAAGTTCGATCTTCGACTTCGTAGAATTACAGATTATAGATCTCTAACTAATAGTGAGAGCACAGATATTGGTACGTTGTGAGAGAAGAGTCATTTCTCATCATTATATAGTGGAGGATAAACATAATATGGAAGTTTTTTCAAAAGGAAAGTATAATTAATTTTAATTTTATGTAAATATAGATGATTGACATGTAAAAATTTTACTACAATATTATATAATTTTTTCATTCTAATATAGTTAATTACATGTCAATTATATAAATATATATAGATATATAGATATAGATATAGATTATCATATCACTAATCACCAATCACCAATTAATTAATTAATATCAACATCAATCTATATAAATATAAATATTAATATTAATATATAACAATATTACCATATCACTAATCACCAATCACCAATTAATTAATTAATTAATATATATATATATATATATATATATATTAATTAATTATAAATATATAACAATATTACCATATCACTAATCACCAATCACCAATTAATTATTCTTTTTTAAAATAATCACCAATTAATTAATTAATATTAGTATATATTAATATATTAATATTAAGAATAATACCATATACCATATTATCAATTATCAATTATATATCACTAATCACCCATCACCCATTAATATTAACAATATTACCATATTATCATATTATCATCATCATATATTACCATAATAATATTATAGGATGGATAATTAATAAAATAATAAAATAATAAATAAATAAAATAAATGATTTTACCAAAATACCCCTAAGTTTTGGGAGGAAAATTTGGGAGGAGGAAATTGTTTTTATATATAATATAGATTTCATGGTTGAACACAGCAAAATCACAAAAGAAGTCAACTAGAGAAATCTCAATTTTTATCCAAAATAGCAAAGCAGCTTGTTAATCTATGATTGTACTTAATTGTTGATGATGTGGAGAAGGACAAAGCCCCAACACAACCCTCTATTCCTCCTTTATCATGGTGCGTTATGGGTTGAGTAATTGATAATAAGGTAAGGCCTAAATTTTAACACTTCCATCCATTCCTTTGCAGAGAAGAAAATCTTGCTTTTGTTAGAAGGAATATATATATATATATATATATATATATATTTGACAGCAGCCATATGCATTTGGTAGAAAAATCTGAAAATCAAAGGAGAAGTGTAAGGAGCTCACAAAGCATTTTGTAAAAAAAAAATGAAAATCAAACGAAGAAGAAAGCTTTTTGTTTTGTTTTGTTTTTTTAATTTTATTTTATTCAAAAATTTTTAAAGAATAACTTTTAATAAAAATGACAGTTGCATCAAGGCGATTATCTAAGGAATATGTCTCATTTTATTAAAATTGTATTCTGATTTCTCATTTTATGTGTCTAGTTCAATTAATTAAACTTGATTAAAATTATTTTTAATTCAATTTTTCATAATATTAAGTTTAGAGTTAGACTATTAGTATATAAAAATGTATTACGTATATATTTAGAAACAACATTAAAAGCACTATTAAACACACAAAAAATTAAATTTAAAAATAATTTTAGAAAATACTATAAAAATAAATCAAAATAATAATAATAAACATGACAAGTAAAATAAGACAAATGGAGTAATACTCATGTGAAAAACCCAACCCATCTTCTAAGAGAATTTGCCATAAAAATAGGCTTAGGGTAAAAGTTTGATGCATCCTTATGAATTTCTGTACGTATAAACCACCCACCCAAGTCAATTAATAATGGGATTATACGGAACTTATATAAGCTGAAGCTTGCTTTAACTATTTAAATCCCCACATGGCATAAGTTAGTGAAAGAGTTAGCTATTAAAGAACTCTCTGGAATTAATAACAATCCATTTTTATTTTTATACAGCAGCCAGACACTGGTAGTTGTTTCAAAAACTGATTCTTTCTTGAGTCACAGCTTTGCACACTGGAACGGACCAACAACACCGTGTTTATTTAATAGTCACCTAAATGGCTGAACCCGAAAAACTTCTGCACCCACCATATGTAGAGTAGAGTAGAGGAGAGATGAATAGTTAATGGATGATGAGGATACCTTTACTGCAGTCTGCACCACAAGATCTAAGCCTGCAAGCAATATGCTGAAAAATATATTAGAATGTAGTATTTCACACTAAACTCATTTTTTGGATATTGGCATCAAAGTTAGTCACCTAGTTTACAAGGTGAGTGAGTACTTCACACTCGGAGAGCTTGCAAAACTACTCGATCATACAAAAAAAAAAAAAAAAAAAAACATACCTCTTTAACACCCACCACCAGCCATGCGCCGTTTATCCACTCCTGATGAGGCCTCAACCCATGATGCCGAAATTCTAATGTCTCATTTGTAGTCCCAAAATAGACTCTGTACTTTGCACCCTCAAGTACTTCAAACACTTCACCAACCCGCCACCCATTATTAGACCAGGCATCAACTTCCTCATGAGGTCTGAATCTGTCAACTCTTTGCAGTATAGGGGCAGAAGGCCTTACAGATAAAGCATCTGCTTCTTCAACTAGCAGATCAGTTCCATATTCACATTTTAGTGTTCTGAATTCTACCAAGTACTTCCCGTTTCCTATCAGTCTCAAGATCAAAGCTGGATACCAAGATCCCTGATTTCCTTCTTCATCATCTTTTACCTCCACCTTTGCTCCAATACAAAAAGTTGTTTCTGAGGCAATTCCACCACTATGTCTCCTCATTATCCCAGGTTTGGGATTCGGTAGGTTGTTGTTGGACTTCTGCATTTCAAGCAACTATATGTAAGCTAGCAATGATAAAAGAAAGACACTAAACCTCATCTATTTGTATGAGGTTGCAAAGTAAAGTAGCATGAGAGTGCATGCAGCCATACCCTGAAAGCAATGTCCCATTTTCGATCAATCCACTCCTGATGAGGCCTGATACCATGATGTGCAAACTCTATTTCTTCATTTGTGGTCCAGAAATAAACTACATAATTTAAGCCATCAAGAACTTTGGATATAAGACCCTCCCACCATCCATCATTGTACCATGCATCAACCTCTTCAAACATTTTAAAGCGATCAAATCGGTGAATCAAAGGAGGGCAAGGGCGAATGTTGAAGGCATCTGCCTTTTCTTTGAGGGGTTCAGATTCATCATCTGTCCTCAGAGTCTGATATTCCAAAAGAAACTTGTTCGGCCCAATAGAGTCAAAAATGACTGCAGTGTACCAAGAACCATGGTAACCTTCTTCAAAACTTGTGGCCTCTACCAACATTCCCATGCTAAACTTTGGACCTAATGCCTTTCTATCACTCTTGATCTTGACTTTCACTACTTTCGAGTTTAGCATCCCATCACTTGAGCTCCTTGGCAAATCAAACTTGTCAAAGTTGAAATAGAGAAGAAAGCAAAATAAATAAATAAGTAAAATAATGAGTAGGAATCACAACAAACAAGACATTAATATATACCTTTGTAGCTGCAACCCAATTGTTGTTTTTCCACTCTTGATGAGGCCTCAAGTTAGAAGCTTCAAACGTAAACAATTCATTCATGGACCTGAAACAAACCATGTATTTTGCATCACCAAGAACCTTGGATACATGTCCTTCCCGCCATCCATTACCAACCCAAGCATCAACTTTGTCAAGAAGTTTGAAAGGACTGATCCTTTCAATTTCAGGTGGATATGGTCTGATGCAAGAGGCATCAACCTCTTCTTTGAGAAATTCAGTCCCATCATCTGTCTTCAAGGTCTGGTACTGTACCAAGAGTTTTCCATTTCCTAATACCTCCATCACAACTGAAGCATACCACAATCTTTCAAAACCTTCTTTGCCACCCATAACCTCTACAAGCATTTCCTTACTGAACTTTCTAACACACGATCTTTTAGTGCACTTGATACGGAGTTTGACTCCACTTGGTGTCATTAAATAATCTTCTGATTTTTTCTGCACAGCAAAACTTGAAACTAACATGAGAAAGCAACAATAAAGAATCCATGAAGAACTTATTCCTCAAATATCTAGAGGAAAGGAAAAAAGGTGCATGTGTGTTTTGAAAAGAATCTTGTGCTAATATATCTTCTTTGGTTTCAAAAGTTAGTCAACAGCAATGACTCGTCTCCAGTCTCACTCTCATGGGGGATCAGTTAATTATGCATATGAAAAACATGTCTTCATTTCTTTTCGTTTTTGGCTACTCCTTACTCCTTAGCAATGATAAAATCATTGATTGACAGTAAAAATAAACAAACATTTATATCCTTTTGGCACGTTACTGGTTTCACATTCCCCCACCAAAGGACCACATTGATAAATGATATCCAGTTATGAGAATGAAGTGTATGCATGCTTATATCCAGTTATGTATGCACGTGTTTGCGCGCGCATTTATATTATATCTATATCTAAATCTAAAATAATTTAGATTATTAAAATGGTTATGGAAGTAGTCAACACTTGGTACCTGTTGGTCTACTTGAGATTCTTCAAGTGGTGGAACCCAACACCCATCTTTCCAATCCCTACGGACCCTCAACTGCCACTGCTCCACCTTCACACTCTCCACTGCTTTTTCTCCGTCCTCGTCTCCAAGACCCACCATATACATGGAATTCTCCAAAATTTCATCTACCGTTCCTCTCCTCCAACCTCTATTTTCATAGAAAACATCCGCACTCTCCCCCACTCTAAAATAGCAGGGCTGCTCTGCCGGCGGCGCGGGCCGGACGGCGGATACGTGAACGTACTCCTTTCGCCGCTTCATGGGATCATCAACGGAGCACAAAGTCTCAAACGCCACGTAGATCTGTCCTGCCCACTGCTTCTTCCTCACAGAATGTCGGAGCACAGCTGCCGGAAACCATATTGGAAAATTGTCGCGCTTAAGAACTTCCACTCTGTCTCCCTTGTTGAACTGTGGTTCGGCAGACATTGCGTCGCCGGGACGTCAATGACTCAATGGTCTAGCTTACCTAGAAATGTTGAAACCCTAAGAGAGAGAGCAATCAATGGAGTAGCTTACCCGGAACGAGAAGTAATAATTCACCATAACATGAATAAACGGAAATGCACACTTGCAGTTAATTGATTTTTTTTTTGTTTTTTCGGTGTGGGGGTATAACGCTTAATCACAACATAACAATAACGTTTGGTTTATATGTCATAAATCTTTTCAACTTTGCATGCCAACATTGCAAGTCTGGACCGCACATTATTGTTATTGTTAGTAACAATTAACCATTAATATCAAAGGAAACAAAATGAATATTAAATTAGGAAAGACTTATTACTTATTAGTCCTGAGTCTTGACATTAACGAGCTTGTCTAATAATAATAAGCATATAGAATTGAACCAATATATAAAAGTCATAGCTAATTAAACTTCTCACACTATTATAATTCGTAAGTGATAAGCTGATAGCATCCATTTCAACCTCAAATTTGTCTCATTTCAACTCATTCATACAGCTAAGTGTTTCACGCATTCTTATACCTTATACGGAGTATCTTTTTAGGTGTAAACAAAAAGTTTTGAATGTTACTATTGGTTTATTTATATTTAATTATATTATGTATATTAAAAAAATATAATAAAAATAATTTTTTTTAAAGTTCGCGGGGCCCGTTAACCCGCGTGGGACGAGTTAGAGTTGTGTCATTGTGTGAATCATAGCCCGAGGGCTTAGCAAGTCAGCCCGCAAAAACTCGCCTGAAATTCGGTCTGCGGTGAGATGGGCCGGTCCGTTTTGACAACACTACTTTTTTATATGTTCAAACTTTTTTAATATTATCTAATTAACATGCAGTTACATAGCGTACGTGCATACGAAAGAGGCTAGAAACCGAAATGTTAGTTTGTTGGATCTCCAGTGCAACCTAATCCAAAGCCCAGAGTATGTACTGAGTGGGCTTTAAATTGTTAGATGATTATATTTTTTATTTTGTAAGATCCAATCAAAACCCTTTTACGGAGTATATTATTGTTCTTAGACAGACATAGCGCAAATTTTAATTCGTGCAACTGCAGTTCCCTTTCAACACAACTGCAGTATCAATTCAACAGAATTGCATATCATTTCAACACAACTTCAATATCAATTCAACACAACTGCAGTATCAGTTCAACACAACTGTAGTATCATTTGAGATGAACTGTAGTATCAATTACGAAGATTTACGGGAGTCGTTTCTCCACTTATTGAAACGACGTCGTTTTGTGACCTTAGTCCACAATGCATTGTGGACCGCGATCCACAGTATAAGAACTAACTGTCTGTCTAGCTATATAGATGTGAATTCGTTATATCTTTGATTTGTATGTATATATCTTTAAAGTTAATAGGTTGATACATTGAGTTTAAAGCATGGATGTGCGTGCCAGGTAATGGATCCATAAAAGCAATATAATATAGGGCAAATTAAAGGTAATGTACATTTGTACATGCAATATAATAGCGCGCTTAGAGAAATTTTTATATAAATATATAGAATATAGTTGTATTGCCATGCATATATATGCATCCAAATTAAATGCGTTCAAGTATACAAATAAAAGGTTACGTTCCCTAGCTCCCTCCCTGCCTCCATTACTGTGTGTGCACTGCCTTTTATGTTGACAAAATAGGAGGGGGAGGGGAAGGAAAGTAATAGCTAAGGGGGGGACATCAATAGAGTGGTCCAGTCTGTAATTGAATTTGTTCAGAGATGAATAAGTTGATGATGATATTTTGGTAGCTGCCAATCTGCCATATTATGGCAGTACATACAAAATGTCAACAACAAGAACAAGTATATGGTATAATCATTACTATTGCTCAGGGAATTCTGGGGAAGATAGCTACACCTCATTCACTATTAATTCACACCCAGACCCACCTACCTATGATGCGTCATTTTCCCCCCATTTTTTTTCCCATTCCGCCCTATCTCTACTTTAATTTCACCATTTCCTTCCCTTCCTACCTAGCTACAATCATTCATATATATATATATATATATGTGTGTGTGTGTGTGTGTGGTGGGGTGATGTTTCAATAAGAGCCACTCATTCTGATAGAATCTCCGAATCTATACATAAATGTAAATTGAATCATGTGCTCCATCCAACTAAAAGGCTAAGCTGATAGTTGAACTGCACATTTATGTTTATATATTATATGCTCAACACCGCCCCCTCACGTATGCGGGCCGATTGACTTTGATGGGCTCCAAGCAACACGTGGACCATAGTCTTTTTTTCGGGTGGCGCGAAGATTCGAACCCATGACCTTTTGCATGGCTCTGATACTAAATTGAATCATGTGCTCAACAATGTACACAATTTAATTTGCATGTAAAAATTTGTATGTATTAATGTAGAGGATTGTGTGCATTCATATTGATTTTCAAATTTTTACGGAATTAGAGATTCTCATTCTCATTTCATCACATAATATATTATATATATATATATATATATATATATATATATATATATATATATATATATATATTCCTACGTCTTAGCTTCAATTAGCTACCTACCCTATCTCAATTTTTACCTATTATATGTAATTGATTAAAAAAAAAAAAAGAAGAGAGAGTAAAGTTTTATTCAAATCTTCCTTCAACATATTTTTAGTTTGAAATAAAATTGTAACGCATGTCATGGAGAAGCGTTAATTATATTTAGTGTACTTGGAATTTTCAAAATATCTTGGAATTTTCAAAATTCACCAACTTAGCTTGGTTTTCTGAGAGGGGCAGATCATACATGTGCGGTACTCAATTTTATGTTGGCTAATATTTGAATAAAATATCTTTTTTTTTTTAAATAAATTTGGTTTATTTTAATATTTTGTAAAATTGGTTATAACTGAGATGATACAAGCTACTCCGTATTAGCTTATTACTTATGGAGATATTTAACGATTATCTAGTCAAATAAAAAGACCAACTATGTTTGTTCATTATTATACTATTATAATATAATGTAGTAACTTAGCTACCTGTTTGATTTGCGTTAGTTCAACTTTAATTTTATAACTGCACAAAACGTATATGATTACAGATTTGGTACAATATAATAGAAGTAATTAAATTAAGATATACGAAATTATTATGTGGCATGAACTCTTAAGTTCTACTCTTAATTACTTTCAAATTTTTAATATAGACTTTTTTTTTGAAATATATATCATGAAAATAATATATTATTGTCCGTCATATTTAAAAGTGAATGAATAAAATTTAAAATTACATATACTAAAAACTCATTAAGATATGTTGTGGCAGAATAAAACAATAATCTCTTTTTCAACGCCGGAAAGTATTATATATAGGAATGCGTTCCATATAAAAAATTTGTTGGAGTTCGGTATTGTTCAAAATTGAGGAAGAAGATTAGCATATAATAATGAGAGAACGCAGGCCAATAAAATTAGGTCAGGTATTGACCGGATGGCGCATGCATGCATCTTCCTCTTATAAGTTATAAGTTAGAACACCGTCACACGCCAAACCATATATGCCCTTAATTATTTTGGTTAACTTTTCTTTAATTTGCTCATTGAAAAAAATGGTAAGTAGAACCTTAAATGAAGCAATAATCTACTCCGATTGTCTTGTCTTGTCTTGTGTCGGTAACGTACGTTGATGCTTGGGAATTATATATGGGTGTGATGGAAGTGCGTAGAGGTAAGGTTAGGTTGATAGCTATCGTTCTTGTATGTGTTTGTATTCTTAAACAATGTCAATTATGTATTTAATATTATATACGGAATTGAATTGAAGATTACATTATCACTACATCGTTATTATATTATTATGAGTTTTTCTTTTAAACCATATTATTATGAGTTTGATTTTCGAATTCAATAACTAAGGGTGCTGGAATTCAAATGGTAAAGTGGATCAAATAAGTAATGGTAACATCATGACCGGATTTTAGAGCGTGCAAAATGTGCAACCGCACATGGCCCCAAAATTGGGGCCCCCTAATCCAACAATGGCCTAATAGTTACTATATGTATTTGTGATTATATTGGCCTAAAATTAGGTTTTATTTACATTTTTTTCTTTACAATTTGTTTTTCAATTCACAGTTTATTTATTCTTTGATAGGGCCTTACTTATTTACCAACACAGGGCCACGCAAATAAAAAAAAAATCGGCTCTGGGTAACATACTAACACGTTTAAGTAGGAAAAGTCAATTTATTTAGGAGTAAATAGGAATTCGAATTCCTTCAAAAAAAAAAGGAATTTGAATTAAAATAAATAAATAAATAATTAATTAAAATATAAATAAATAAATAACTAATTAATTAAAATATAAATAAATAAATATATATAATACATTTTTTTTGAAATCTAAAAAATGTAATACATATATGTGTATATAGATTAAAATTCTATATTTAATGCATGGACAATGATTTATTTATTTATTATTTATTTTTTATAGTAAATATTTAAAATGGTCGACTATGTTATAATTAATTCACAGATTAGTCATAAGCTATCAATTTTATCAATTAAGTCCTCAACTATTTAATTCTTTCTCAATAATTCACAAATCAATCATTCGTTGGGGACCTTATTGAGTAATAATTGAATAGTTGATGACTTTATTAAGAATTTAATAGTTGATGACCTTATTGAGTAATGATTGAATAGTTGAGGACTTAATTTGTTAAATTTGATAATCGATGACCAATTTGTGAATTTCGTTATTATCAATGGACCACTATGGGTATTAACTTATCTCTTATTTTTTTTATTCCATTCTCCAAAAATAGAGGAGTAAAAGAATAATGAATTTTTGTAACTAGTAAAGGAATTGAATGCCAAGCACTCAGATGACATGTAGTAACTCTTCATATGATATTACTAAATTGTTCTTGAGTTTGTGCAGTAAAATTTCATAATCGCTTCGGTTATTATATATATAGTTATTATAATTCTATATATATATATATATATATAGATACATCACGGAGTATTATTTAAGTTATAGAGGTTGCGGAGTTGTGGTTAAATTACACCAGATAGATACCCATAGGTTTTTTGTTTGTGCCAGTCAAAAAAACAAAGACGTTAATGGAGGAAAAAGAGCCACGTGGAAATGCTTCCATGTTTTATTATTTGTTGATAAGAAGGGATTTTCATTTTTATTTTTGTCCTTTTTATAATTGCTAGTGGTCACAAATTTAATATGTTTGAATCCTAAACAATCGTTCTTGTTGTGGAGATTAGTAGAGAAAATAAATGGTGAAATTATTAATCTGCAGTGGTTGGGTGGGATAACCTGAAGTAGAGCGGGGCGTCTCACAAGTGACGTCATAAAGAGTTGTGAACTTTTTAAAGTTTTTGTTTTCCATTTACTTTTTATTCCTTACATTCTTTCTGGGCCTTGGAGCAGTCACTGTCAGGTCCATCGCCATAGCCCACTCTCTCTTCTCTTCTCCTAAATTTCTCCCCTCCTTTATAAGCCCACCACTCTCTCAATTTCCTCATTCATTACCCCTCCTCCTCCTCATACATCCATTTCCATTCATCTCTCTCTGCTTGCACTTCTCTCTCTAAATTTCTCCTTTTTTATTTTTATGGGGGTGAGAGAAAAGATTGCAGATCAAAAAGCAAGACTGAAATCTCCACAGCAAGGTATGAAAACACAGTTCTAGAGAGAGAAATCTATCAAATCTTCCAACTCATCACCCATCCTTAGCTTTTCTACAGTAAACATATTAACTTAAATTGTTTCCTAGATTAGATTAGATTAGATTGTGTCTTTTCTACTGCTTTACTTCATCTTTTTTATTTTTTATTTTATTTATTTATTAAAGCATACGTCTTTCTTCCTTAAACTTCTCTCTCTCTCTCTGTGTTCTACCTTGTATAACTCCCCATCTAATTGTCATTCTTATCCATGAACAACTGAAATTAAACTTATTACTATTTCTGGGAATGCAGGCAATCTTAAAGATGAGTTCAAGACTTGCCATCCGCCCGCAAAACTGGAAAGCTGATGAAATCTGGGGCGTTGAAAGTTTGGGCCGCCAGAGATTTGAATTGGGTGCCGGCGCCGGCGCCGGGAGCTCCACCTTGACGGCGGTTCATTTGTATTAATTGGGTGCTATCCTACCTGAGCTTTTTCCTCATCACCTTTTCTTATTTGTTTTTTTTTTTGACTTGTTGCCTTTTATTTTTTATTCTCACCCAATTTTCTTGACCTTGTAAGACCTTTTCTTGACCTTGTAAGACCCATTGTTGTGTGTTTTCTTCTTGTATTTTGTGGTCTGAATAACGTTGTGTCCGAAATTTTTTGGCACAAGGTTTTCTCAGCATCTTCGTCCTCCCTCCCCAACTCGTCTTCTCCTTCCTTGTCTATCCCTCCTGAGCTATTAAACTAATTAGATTTGCACATTTCACCGGCCTCCTCAAAAACATATATCATTATATTATATTGTGTTTCAAATCCATGCATAAACACCGCTGAATTGAAGATCAGATCAATCTGGAGTAACTTCAAGATCATTGAATGAAGAAGAAGAAGAAGAATGAGCTGATTATTTGTAATTCATTATAAAATTTAGTAGAAGCTAATTAAGCTAGAGTACATACATGTATACATACACGTACACAAGTACACTTTATAATGATATATTGATTGTGTATGTTTATGGATGATGGATCGGAGTTGAATTGAAGTTAGTTATATATGGATGACTGGATGCAATGCAATTATTTACAAAGCTTTATCTGTGTATATAGCTAGGATTGTATTGGTAGGTACATATAGACATACAGTAGTACAGTACAGTATATATTCTTTTTGAGTAAGGACACATTTCTATCAATGTCAATGGTCGGAGAAATAATGTAGCTACATGTATGTATGTATTACAACATAGGGAAACAACATTTTTAGCTCCTTAATTATTTCATTTTTATAAATTTGGTTCATATTAATTCATTTGAACATATTTCGTTCATTAATTGTCTATTATGTTGCATTTTTAGTTCATATTGCTATATAATGATCAAACTTTGTTAGTAAACTCTTTTTTATGAGATTATTTTTGTCATTTAGAATTAATATTCATGGTTAAAGTCTCACTCTCTCCATGGGAACATTATTTTTAATAGTGAGTATTGATTCTAAATAATAAAAATAGCATCCTATGTTAATAGAGTTTGACAATTATATAACATTAGGGATTAAAAGTGTAACATTATGAGTAATTGATGGGCTAAATTTGTTTAAATTAATTTACAGTGACCAAAATTTTAAAAGTTAAACAATTTAAGGGCAAAAAGTATCGTTTTACCAACTACATATGTTAATATGTTTAAAAACTAGAAAAAAAATATTAAACACAAGAATTAAAAATTTAAAAATATGTATATAAAAAATACTAAAGAAAATAATTAAATAAGAAAAGTAATACGATTGCACCGCAAGGTATGTTTGGGAGTCATAGCAGTGCAGTCATGTGATAATTGCAGTATAATTTTTTAAAAATTCACAAATTCACAAGTTAAGATGGGTTCTTACCTGATTATGATTAGAGGCAATTAATAATACTAGGTAAGTAGGTATATATAGTACGTTGTTGTGGTTAGAATTGAATTGAAGGAACTCAAGGAAGTAAGAGAATAAATACTGTGTTGCAGATCTGTGTAAAGGAGTTTCCTCGTGACTGCTTTTTCAACTCTTCTTCTACTTTCTTATGTTTGTATGCTCCACAAAATATCCTCCTCCCTCCGCTATTATTGCTATTGCACCACTCCCATCCCACCCCCCTTCATTTCTAGTTTTCTACCCTACCCGGCCTACCCTGTTGCAATTATATTGTACGCTATATTTCCCTTATATATAATTATATATATAGAAAGTAGCTCAAATGAACGCGGCCATGAGCTACTATGCAGTCGTGCGGCTGTATCTATGTTGCCTGATTGAATTAATCTAATGGTGACAATTGCAGTTCGTGTATGTTAAGTGGTTATCTATATTACGTGAATTGAAATGTTGCATTTTAGTACATGGTGTGGTGCATTTTAATAAATGTTGTGTGTTTTTTTACATATGTTGGTACATTAACTGTGTTATGGAATGTTGTGTTTTAATCCATTATCTGATGCATTTCATACGTAGAATGATGTGTAACTGTGTTGTAAAATGGTGTGTATTTTAACACATCTACTCTATAATAAAGCAACAATGTCCTGTTGTAGTTTTCCCGCCCAATGGATACGGCGTCGTTTAGCTGTCATCATGTTTTCGCTGAAATTATTTAATATACATTAAATACGTGTACATCAGTAGGTTTGTATTTACATTCTTTTTTTTTTTTTTTTAACGATGTATGTATTAGTCGGCTCAATGAATTGCATCTCAAGTTTCGAGTAACTATCAGAACACTCCCACAATGTCTCATTAAATGTTGGAATACGAATCGCTGGATCATAATACAAATATTTCAAACTGATTATTACATATGAATACATTCGTTCTAAAAGGATGTGTATATTAAATAAGATAATGATGATGGTTCATGCTTCCAAAGCTTGTCTTTTCGTTTCTCTATAACACTTCATATCATATTGTACCTGTATATAAAGAAGCCGAAACATGAACCATTGTCAACCACATACTATACCTCCGCAGTTGAATATTGAACTAAAATCATGCCTTCTCAATATGTCTCTGCCCACGAACTTAGTCCTCTGCACACGAGAAGAGCAATGAGGCTCAGATTAGTAAAGACCTACGAAGTACCAGAAAAAAGAGGAGGAAATCTGATGAGAAGTAAAGAGTGTCTGTTTCACGATGATAAGGTGAATGCTTACTCTTCTTTTTCCCCTCTCCTTAATCTGCACTTGCTTTGTTATTTTTTTTCCCTCTCTTTAATCTGCACTTGCTTTGTTATTGTTTACAAATGTTGTAGGGAACTTACATCCATGCCAACATTTCAAAGGAAGAGGTTGAAAAATATTCCAAAGTATTTGAAGAGGGGAAGGTCTACTCTATAAAGAACTTTCTGGTGGTGACTAACTACTACAAATATAAAACAACTACACACAAGTATCTTATCAAGTTCAACTACAAAACAGTAGTAAAAGAGAGTAAAAGCAGACAATTTCCTACCCATATGCTTCGCATTAAGTCGTTTGAATCATTGAGGAATCCTGTTGAAGTCAATGAAACTGAGCTATTTGGTAATTATGTTATTGTCTTTTTTTTTTAATATATTCTGTAATGCCCTGAACCTACAATTAGATCATTTTTTCCTAACAGATGTCATAGGTCGAGTGGTAGAAATTTATTCTCCAGTGCAGAAGCTAATTGATGGAAAAGCAGTCACTCTAATCGACTTCGTGATTGCTGATACACAGTGAGTTTAATTTTTTTTTTTCCACACTATCACCACAGTTTGACTATAATTGAGTTTTTTGATTAGGGACATGCATTTGAAATGCACGGTATGGGACGAGCATGTTGCTCCTATTCATCAATTCTACAACATAGATGTGAAACAACCTATCATTGTTGCCATTCAACTCTGTAGGGCTAAGATTGTAAATGGTAAGTTTCTGTTGCTTTTTCTTACGCACTTTACGATCTGTTTGAAATATATTATGTTTTTTTTAGGTGAAGTCAGGATTACTAGCTCCTATGATGCCACAAAACTGTGGATTAATCACAGTTTTGCTGAGTTTGCTGAATTTAGGTCCAAGTATGTACTAATACCTGTTATGTTTCATAACACTATATGTTTATCTCTATATCACTCTCTAATGCAACATTTTTTTAGACTGGCTGCTGAGAATAGTCCACATCGTAGTATTACTACTACAACTGTTCTATCTGACTCAACTGGCTTAGGTGATCTCCAAAGTGGTTCTATAACTATCACCACTTTGTCTGATTTGCTGATGAAAGAGGAGGTAATTGCACCATCAACAACTCTATAATTTCTCATATACTGTGACCCCTAAAACCCTATTTTTTCAGGATGGTGAGTACTATGTCCCTGCTCAGATTGTTGGTATTCAGGGTTCCCGTAAAGGTGATTGGTATTACACATCATGCATGTCACAAGGTTACAATAAGAAGTTAAGCGTGAGAGATAAAGGTCTCCTAATTTGTGGCAAGTGCAACAAGAAGTGGGAAGAAGGATGTGTTCGATATAAAGTGGTTGTGAGAGTGGTGGATAAAAGAGATGATGCTCCCTTTTTACTTTGGGATAGAGAGTGTGTAGATTTGGTTGGGGTCCCAGCAAGCTTATTGTTTGAAAAGTATCTAAAGGTAATTTACTATTTACAACCTCCATTTAAATATACACAAAGAATGTATTCTACATTTTCATTCTGTTCTAATTTTTACTTTTATTTTTAGGTGGACATTGACATTCCACCAGAATTGGAATCACTAATAGGAATGTCAATGATCTTCAAGGTGTCACTAAAAAGAGACCAAATGCATGGACCTACTTCAGCATATAATGTGATGAGAGTTATAAGGGATCAGGCTTTAGTTGATGAATATTGTTCTAGGCTCAATGATACCCAAGAGAAGGATCTCATTTCAAGAATGATTGAAGAAGATGATGATGATAGTTTTGACTCTGATGAGGTACGATATTCAAACAAGTGGCTAATAAGCTAATATTCATATACTTATTGTCATACTGTACACTAACTCTTTTCCTATGAAAACTCAGTCTCAGGAAGGATCGAAAGGTGATGAAGTAAACAGCCCGGTGAATGCCACTCAAGAGAAGGGAAAGGAGACAGACTCTGACAATTCAGACACTATCAAGAGGTGTCTAATGGACCAATTTTCTACATCAACCAAACTGAAGAAGTCGAGGATGGTGACTGTGAAGACTGAAAAGATTTAAATGTGCAACTGATGTTTCCAAGACACTTTATTTATTTATTGCCCATTCTGTTAGACTTTTCTACTTGGCAACACTGTTTGAGTGTTATCAGTTGTTTGCATGTTTAATTTTTCGCAACAGTTCCTGACATTTCTATTACTATGTTCTATGTTTTTGTTGTTCTTAACTGTTTCTGTGCATGTTTTTCTTACTATACTATCATCTATTATTGTCCACCCTATATATGTGCATAAAACAGGAATGAATACAAGGCAAGAGGTACATATTGAAGCAAACCAGGCCATATGTGGAGAACAGTTCACCCAAGCAATTGTATATGACCACTATTACAAGACAAGAGCTATGGATACAAGCAAACGAATCATATAGAAGTGTGTTACAACCATTTGAAGACCTAGCGAATTCTTAAAACATTCAATTTACTTTTCCAATCTACATTTTCATTTTGCTAGCACATTGTATACTCTTTTTGTGTAATTTCCATACAATAAATGAATTCTCCTCTTTATTTCTTATTGTTTAAGCCATCATTTAAAACAATTTATACACATTATGCAAGTAACAAAAGTAAAAAAAAAAAATTAGAACAGTTTAGTATTTACATATTTCTAACTCTGTTTTATACTTACTTTAATAAAAAACCAAAATACAATTCTCTTCATATAGTTGGGATGATTTTTCTCTCAATGAAAAATTAAACTTTATTTACTGTGACACTTTCAAATTCGTATACTGATTTGTCTCAATGAACTGAACTAACAAAATTGTAGTTCTTTCACATTTTTATAAGAGTTTTGTACTTAAAAAAAAAACCAAACAAAATGAAAAAAATAAATAAAACTTGGGTAGATTTTTCTCTCAATGAACTGTAATACTTGATTTCCACTGAGAAATGCAAACAATACAACTGACTTCATGAGCACTAGCAACTTCAAAAGATTAGTATTGAAATGGGAGATGAGACTATACAATTAAAAATTACATCCTTATGATAGTTGTTACATTTGAACTCCAACATTTTTGTAACATGAAAATAAAGACTTAACACAAACAAATGTAATAAAACCATGATATTTTTTCGCTTACCTGAGCTGTACTTGACTTGCAAAAATGTGAATTCTTAAGCTTACTTAAAAAAAATAAATAAGTTGAACTTCGATTCATTTTTTTTATCAAAAACATAAAATATAAAAAAATGTTATAATGTAATACCACTATTCAAAACAGATTTAGCCATGTTGGTGAGTAAAAAAAGCAATACAAAAGATCACACCATCATTTTTTTTTATATTCCTTATAAACAACTTAATTTCAATACTAAAAAAAGTTATGAGAATGCAAATCTCATTCCAATAGTATTATACAGTTATACCATTAAATCTGAAAAAAGAAATAACTTCTTTATTACGCTGTTTAATCTTTCATTTTAAACACCTTATACACGTTATGGAAGTAACAACAACCAATTGTTGTTCAAAAAAAGAGCCAACTTACAGCATACAAACTCTACAATCAAGTGTTGGCTCTTCCTGACTAAATAAAAGAAAACAAAATATCAAACGAAAAGCTTCGTTTTATAATCTACTCTAAAATCAACTGAGCTTCAATACTAAAACAAGGCATCAGGATGCTGATGTCATCATTTGCCAATTGTCTAACACAGTTTTTAGATGACACCAGCCGTCAATGGCTCTTTATGCTAAAGAACTATTACACAGTTTCCTTCGTACATGTTACATTTACTACAACTACTAAATAATAGCCAAACAGTTCATATTCATCCCAATGCATCAGAACTGTAATATCATCATATGCCAAAAATCTCAAAAAAAAAATGTTAGTAAAATCAATACATATACATATACAGTAAACAGATTTCTGCATTTGGCATACATATGTCTGCAATTCCCTATAAGCAGCACACATTTTACATTTCAATGGAAAATGAAAAGTCATTTGATAGAAAGTAATAAATGATATATTACACTAATCATTACTTTATTCAGTTTTTTTATAAATAACATCATGTCATTGGTTGTGCTCTAATAAATGATATAAGTATGAACCATCATTATTACTTTACTTAGTTTTTTAGGAAATAACATGTACACAACATCAAACTCTCAATCTTTTGCACAGAGTTCAGCAATTTACCAGCAAAAAACATTATGAGGCAAATCTTTACTTCAACCACAATAGGCAACAAGAGAAAACAGGCAGTTACAGATAAAGGTAATTCATATTCGAACACTTACCTCTCAATTAGGAGCCATAATCAGAAATTCATATCTCACTGTTCTATTTGTTGCTGATTTGCACATTGCTTTGCTATTCTCTTCAACACTTTGACTGTATGCATATTTGAAATGTTCTTCACTGCAAAAGTATTTGAAAATTTAGTCTCAGCATCCATAAACTATAATGATTTTCTTATACATATTAAATTGATGAGCTTCGATGTAAAATGTTGCTTGCCTACTATAATAGAGAGTTCAGACGTACATTTAGAATTCAAAAATGCTCGAAATTAATGGTGTGATAAACAGAATACGAAAACCATAATCTATATGAACCATACATCGAAAAATATACTATTCGTTTTAGCTAAGCATGCAACAAAAGATTTGGAGGTATAGTAGTACAAATCAAAGAATTATACTCATCAAAAGAGTAGGTTAACTTAGTTGTTTACAGGATCAGGGCCGATGTGCTTAAATCCATTGTTCATCACCAATTTGTACCTAAAATCAAAGCTCGCAAAACTATAAACGACCGATCTGTGTAACAGATCGGTCAATTTTAGCACATAACTGTGCGTATGATGGCAGCGGACGAGAGAAGAGCCGTCGCGGGAGAGAAGAGCTGTCGGGAGAGAGAAGAACGCAGTCCGAGTCTGGAAGACGAAGGGCCGACCGGTAGTCTATCGGCAACGTTTATATATGATCTTTCTTTGGGCCGGGTTTTTGGCCCAATGTTTGGGTCTAAATTTGGGTCATATGTTAGTTCATCTGTTTTGGTGGTAATTAGATGTTTTTGTACTTAGTATGTGCCTTTTGTATTCTTTTATTTCTTTTAGAAATGAATTTGAGCATACCTTAATAACGAACATGTATTATAATCATTTTGTTTAGTTTAATTACAATATCGTTATGAACATATATTAACATAGTTTGTAACAGTTTCATTATTTTATTTTATTTTTGTAGAAAATGTTCAAGTTCTTGGGTTAAGTAATTCTACAACTCATTTCTCACAACAAGGTCAATATAGTAAGTCTCAAAGAAGATTGGTGCCACATGGATCTCCTAGAAATGATACACCAATGAGTACCCTAACAAACGGTAAACTAAATCACTTTGTTTCATTGATGGCGCTCTATTTTTATTTTCCTTCTATATATATAAAACTATATAATCCTGTACACTCATAAACAAATGTTTGATACGATAATTTTAGCCTAACTTTGTCTATAACATAACAAAATGAAGGTACTATTATAAGACCTTTGATGAGTTGTGAAAACGAGGACCCAAATGATTCCTGTATTACAAGATCGGCGCTTTCCCGATTCTGTCAGCATTCTTCAACTCAAGGTGAACCTAGTTTAAATGGTAAAGTTTTCCATCTCATTCAATAATACATTTTTTTTCTTTATATTTTTGAAAATGTCATACTCTGGTCTAATTAAGTTGTTATTACATTTTGTAGAATTGAACTCATGTGTAACACAATTACACCGCGAACCTTTGAAGACGTTAACAAAAGGTATTTTCCTTAACAACATTACATTCTACTTGAAGAAATTCTAGAACCTTTTTTAAGACATTTTTTTTTTATTGTATTTCAATAAAACTTCTTATAACATTGTGTTGACTACTAAATAAATGCAATGCGAATAGCTACAATTCCAACCAACAAGATAAGAACATCATTGCCGCGATCTTTTAGCACAAATGCAGAGGTTGTGTGTAGAGATTTGCTTACATCATTTGACAAAAAAGTTCAACCTCAACCTAACCAAACATTGAGCCGACTAAACCATGGTATTATTTAATTCTTATTACTTAAGTTACCGTAATTGCACCCGTTTTTTGTATTAATTGCATGTAATTTTTTTAGATGAGTATTTGGATTTTGGTGATGCAATTCACACTTGTGAACATTGCGGAGCGATGTTTTGGATGGAAGAAAGACAAAACAAATGCGTAACGAGAGGTACTCCGAAGTTTTCTATTTGTTGCAATAACGGTAAGATCACCTTACCATCAATGTTGATGCCTCCCAAAGGAATCCTTGATTTGTTTTTTGGATCTACTAACAAATCTAAGCAATTCCTTAACAACATAAGGACGTACAACAACATGTTTTGCTTCACATCGATGGGAGGAAGAATTGATAACAGTGTTAACTTAGGTGGTGCACCTCCTGTTTTTCGTATGAATGGACAAAACTTTCCCTTGATGGTTAGTTTATTGCCTATGGAAGGGAAATCACCGCATTTTGCACAATTGTACATATATGACACTCATAACGAGATTACTAATCGTGTAAATGCTGTTAGGTAATAATTTTATGCTACGTAAATTTTTTTTTTCATTAACTATTTCTTTCATTAGCTTTTGTTTGACATTATGTTTTCTTAAAATGTAGGCCTGATGGTGAGAATAAGGATATTGATTCAGAAATAGTTAAGGATATAAAAAATGACTTGGATAAACATAATGTCTTAGTCAAGTCATTCCGTATGGCCAGAGATGAGTTTGAGAAGAATCCATGTGCGGAGGTCAAAATAAAGTTGCTTGGAAAGCGAAATAAGGATGCGAGGACATACAACTTACCTCAAGTTTCTGAAGTTGCTGCATTAGTTGTTGGAGACCTTGATACAAATATGGGGCAGCGTGACATAATGGTAGAAACTAAGGCTGGCACATTGCAAAGAATTTTTGAGTTAAATCCTTCATGCTTACCTCTACAATACCCGTTGCTTTTCCCTATGGTGAGGACGGGTATAGGGAAGACATACCATTCTCTATTATCAAATGTAACGGTAGTGGTGGTCGGCAAAGAATTAGTCCAAGAGATATTTTTTTTACCGTATGCAAACCCGCCTAACTGAAATATCAACTTTATTGGTCGCAAGGAGGTTATTTCAACAGTTTCTGGTGGACAGTTACACAATGGTCGAGGCTGGAAGATTAATTTATGTTAGAACACATCAAAAAAATTTGAGGTGTGAAACTTATAATTGTTTGACCGACGCTTTGACTCGAGGGGAAGTTGACCCAAACGCACAAGGTAGAAGAATCATATTACCGTCAAGTTTTGTTGGGGGTGCTAGGTATATGATACAGAATTACCAAGATGATATGGCAATTTGCAAATGGATTGGTTACCCTAACTTATTCATTACATTCACTTGCAATCCGAAGTGGCCTGAGATAGAAAGATTTCTAAAAGAGAAAAATTGTAGAGCTAAAGATCAACCAGACATTATTTGTAGAGTTTTCAAAATGGAGTTGGACGGTTTGATTGCTGATTGTCGGAAGAATAAGTTGTTTGGATCTGTAAATGGAGGTATGTAGCATTTTGCTTATCATTTTGGAAGTTATACTTTTATTATTCATTTTCCAACGTGTTGTTTTGTGTTTACTATTGACAGTAATATATACCATTGAGTTTCAGAAGAGAGGTCTCCCTCATGCTCATATCTTATTGTTTCTTGAAAAGAAAAGGGAAGGTACAATCACCAGCAATTTGGACGCCATAATATCGGCTGAGATACCAAATAAGGAGATGGATACCGAATACTACACTGCCGTAGAAGAGTTCATGATGCACGGACCTTGTGGAAAGGCACAAATGAATTCCCCGTGCATGTCTGGGTTTAGTAAAGTGGTGGATGAAATCAATATGTACTACGACTGTAGATACATTTCTCCGTGTGAAGCTGCATGGAGATTGTTTGGCTTTGACATTCAATTGAGAGCTCCCCAAGTTGAACGTTTGAGCTTCCACCTTCCTGGGCAACAAAGTGTCATATTTGCAGATGATGATCCTGTTGAGAATGTTGTAAATAGGCCAACTATAGCCCATAGTATGTTCATGGAATGGTTTGAAGCTAATAGAACCTACCCAGAAGCAAGAGCATTGACTTATGCTGAGATGCCTACTAGATTTGTGTGGAAGAAAGATATTAGGAAATGGAGTCCAAGGAAAAGAGGATTTGCAATTGGTAGGGTTTTTTATGTTCCTCCTGGTACCGGAGACATATATTATCTTAGATGCCTATTGAATAAGGTGCGGAGGCCCATGAGTTTTTCAAATTTAATGAAAGTAGATGGTGTGCAGTTTGGTTCCTTCAAAGATGCATGTTATGCCAGAGGGTGAATAGATGACGACAAAGAATACGTCGACGCTATTATAGAAGCCAGTGATTGGGCAACAGGAATTCATTTGAGAAGATTGTTTGTAACTTTGTTAATGTCAAACTCTATTGCAAGACCTGATGCTGTTTGGGATGCTGTGTGGCACTTGCTATCTGAGGACGCTCAATTTCACTTGCGAAGAAATTTAAACATGCCAGGTATTACTTTGCCTCTAAGATACTTTGGTTTCAATGTTGTATATACTTTAACTTTAAATAGAGATATGTTATTTAATATTTTATATTTCATTGCTTGTGCAGAGTTGTTATTGACTGAGGAAGAAGAAATTTTTTTTACTTTATTGGAAATAGAAAGACTGCTATCCCCCTTGGGAAAAAGTTTGAAAGATTTTCCTAATATGCCATTAGCGAATGAAGAATGTTACAACTTGGCATCAAATAAGTTCATACAGGAGGAGTTGTGTTACGATCGTGATGCTTAGAAGGTAGAGAATGAAGTTTTGGTTAGCCAACTTACTGACAAACAAATGACAATATACAATGAGGTCATTCAAAATGTTGACAACAACACTGGGGGTTTGTTCTTTGTATATGGTTATGGTGGAATAGGAAAGACCTTTTTATGGAGAGCATTGTCTTCTTATTTAAGGGCCAAAGGCGATATAGTTCTAAATGTTGCATCCAGCGGCATTGCCTCACTTTTATTGCCGGGTGGGAGAACTGCACATTCCAGGTTTGCTATACCCATCTCTATTAATGAAGATTCAACCTGCAACATTAGTCAAGGAAGCCCTTTGGCGGAACTTATTGTTTATTGCAAATTGATTATATGGGACGAGGCTCCTATGATGCATAAGTACTGTTTTGAGGCTTTAGACAAGACAATGAGAGATTTGTTAAGATTCAAGAATGAAAACAGTTACGACATGCCGTTTGGGGGGAAAACAGTTGTTCTTGGTGGAGATTTCAGGCAAATCCTACCAGTTATTCCTAAGGGCACAAGACAAGATATAGTTGGGGCAACAATCAACTCTTCGTATTTATGGAGGTACTGTAAAGTTTTGAGGCTGACAAAAAATCTACGTCTAACAACAATTCAAGCACCTGAAGAACGACAACAAACTGAACAATTTGCAAAGTGGATTGCTGATATTGGTGACGGAGTAAGTTCGGCATGCACTGATGAAGAAGATGATCTGATTATTCCTAATCACATATTGTTGCAGTATGTAGATAATCCTATTGCTGCAATTGTAGAAAGCACCTTTCCTAATTATGAAATTGCATGCACTGACTCTCAATTCCTACTTAGCCGTGCAATTTTGGCTCCAACTTTGGATGTGGTAGATAGCATCAACGATTATATGAATGAAATGAACAAGGGAGACTCCAAAACATATCTCAGTTGTGATACGGTCTGTAAAGCAGACGATCCAGGAGATACGCTAGGAGATTTGCATACACCGGAGTTCCTCAATGGCTTACGGTGTTCTGGAATACCAAACCATTCTTTGACTATTAAAGTTGGATCACCTGTTATGCTTTTGAGGAATATTGATCACTCATTAGGACTCTGCAACGGTACTAGGTTAATTGTTACAAGGTTGGCTGATCACGTTTTGGAGGCGAAAATCATGTCTGGAACACATAAAGGAACAAAAGTTCTTATTCCTAGGATGTCGTTAACACCTTCTGACACTAGATTGCCATTCAAGTTCCAAAGAAAACAGTTTCCATTGATGCTATCATATGCCATGACAATCAATAAAAGTCAAGGTCAAACACTTTCGCATGTGGGTTTGTTTTTGAGAAAGCCCGTTTTTAATCATGGCCAATTGTATGTAGCAATCTCAAGGGTCAGTAATCCTATGGGATTAAAAATTTTGATTTGTGGGGAAAATCCTCAATCTGTAACTACAACTAAAAATGTTGTTTACAAAGAAGTTTTCAATAATGTGTAATAATATTCAACTTGCCCACTGTTTCTCATTATTTCATTCAATTTCTCTTCAACTAAAACCTTAACACTATTTATAATATGAACTATACATCTTTTGGCCGTGCATCGCACGCGTGCAATTACTAGTATTTTCTAATAAGTGTAATAGTGCATATTTATAATCTGGGATGAGGATTTTCAATAAGTTAAATTGTGCATTTTAACATATGTTGTGGTGCATTTGAATGCGTAGAATGATGCATATTTTAGCACATGTTTTTTAATATGTGTAAATAGTACATGTTTATAATCTAACATGAGGCACATTGTGGTGCATTTTAATAAGTAGAATGATGCGTTTTATTGCGTATATTAATGAATTTTAAGTGAATAGGTACATTTGGTTATAGTGTGGAATGATGTGTTTTATCTGTCTTCTGTTACATTTTAGTACGTAGAATGGTATGTATTTCACCACGTATATATTGCGCGTTGATTTGATAACATGCTGTAATCTAATGGCGGCAAAATAGCCGCACGGCCACACCTAAGGACCAGGCCGCACATGAACTCTCCTATATATGTGTGTGTGTGTTTTCAATTCAAAGAATCTAAGCTCTCACCACCGGAATTCGAACCTATGACCATAAATTTAAAATAGTAACGAGATGCCATCACATTAAAGAAAGAGTTAAACCCCAGATATTTGAAATAAGTTAACTACTAATGCAATTTGGTGAATTTTGTCACAATTAAATTCAAATACATCAATGAATACAAAATTTATTAAATTATTATATTGTTATGGAGATATATATGGAAGAAATTAGATATATTTAATTAGCTCCGATATTATTTTCTTATAGAGTAGATGGTGGTAGAATTGAAGTAGCTAGGTCCGGCCTGATTGACCAGATTTGCGGAAATACGTTAAAAATATGAGATGATTAAGGCGAGATTAGTATCTATAATATATATTCGATCATGTGCTTGCGGACTCTAATTAGAATTTGGTGTAGGTTGTGAATATTGGTGTGATTGGAAGTCATGATTTCTAGCACAAAATGATGATGTCCACAACTGCCCATATGCATCCAAATCTTTATGTTTTTCCTTCAATAAGAAAAAAACAAACAAAACACAACTCATATCTCATTATTTTGAAAAATATTGCATTATAGTCAAACAAATATTTTTGAAATTTACTCACTGATTTTTTTGGGTTGCTATTTTTAAAAATAATGCATTTTATCTGAGATTGTAAAAATGGATAATAATAATAATATACTCCGTATTTATCACAAGTAATTGTGAACAATATATATAATGGGGATGGGAATGGGAATACCAAATCTTTGACCTGTGGGGAGTGTCATGATTTGCCTAGCTAGCTTGCCTCACTCACCTCGATCACATCCCAAATATGAGTGAGTAGTGTGGTGCATGTTGCCGGCACTAGGAGGGGCCATTTTTCACCTTTCTGTAACATCTAACGTGCGTTATTTTGTGCTTTCAATTATATATATTTAACTCTCATCTCTTTTTCTTCAATTCCTTTGTAACTTTTATCCAAATTATTACTTTCATGACCGACCGGCCTTTAATATAAGCCTCTCGACCTCTAAAAAACAAATTTCTTCCGATCCATCCGCACTTCATTAGCAAAATATATACTACTATATAGGGTGATCTGAGTCTGCACAGCAAAGGCCCAACTTAAGTAGGTACAGAAATGCCGCAATCCATGCAGGATGAAGATGCTATAACGATGACACCCCATACATGCCCAATCAGCTGCCCATTGGATGGGCTGATGATAAGTTTGTACTGATGGAGTGAGGGATCAGAGGCCCTATATTAAAGCCCACTTATTGGCATCAAACTAAAACAAATTGGGACCTTTCACCTTAGGACCAATATGGATATATATGCCACCAGTACCCAATCCTTATATTGTGCACCACGGTGCACATAGCAATGTGCACCTTGGTCCAAAACGACGTCGTTTTGATGTTAGTGGACGCGGACGCGAATGACTCTATGAAATTCATTATCTATAATACACATAATCATTATCTATAATACACAGAATGTTTGTCGAATACACAAAATGTTTGCCCAGAATACACATAATATTGACACAAAATACACAAAACTCATCCTCCTAACATTCGAATGCACAAACACATCACAACCTGTGTTAATAGCATGAATACACAGAATATTGACACAAAATACACGGAACTCATCCTCCTAAACATTTCGAATGTACAAACACATCACAACATGTGTTACTAACATGAATATACAAAACGGTTGCCTAGAATACACAAAATGATTGCTTGGAATACACATAACGATTACTTATAATACACAGAATATTAACATAAATACACAGACTAGCCGAAACGGGAAACGTGATTTCTAAAAAAAGGAACGGTTAGTTTACAATGCTCAAAACGACGTCGTTTACGTACGTGGTGCACATTGCTGTGTGCACCGTGGTGCACGGTATAATTTGCCACCAGCACCACCCACATATTGTCTCCAAAGTGGGGAATATTTACTTCGTAATTTAGAATGACAGACGTATCTTAAATACATGATTGCAAAAAGTGTGCATATCAAATTTTTTTTTTACTACAATTTAATTAACATATTTAATAATGATGTCATTAGATTACAATATACTTATTATTTTTTTTTGTTATTGAAAAAAGTAAATGCAATATATTTAATAATGATGTCATTAGACTACAAGATACTTATTAATTTTTTTTTTGTTATTAAAAAAAGTGAATGCAATGAAATTCTCTCTCGCTTCTTTCGCGAGTTTCCTTCTTGCGTAACTCCGCAGCCCTAGGGTTTTGTCCGTTTCGTTTCTTCTCCGTCGTCAGTATGGCGGCGTCCGATATCGTTGGATTGTGCGGGAACCTTACTTTGGCGGATGTGGATGATGAAGATCTTTCCATGCAACTTCCAAACATCCCCCTTGAAGAACATGGTAACGATGAAGAGGTTTATGCAGTTGGTAGGTTGGTTTCAGATAAACCTGTCAAGTTCCAATACTTTCAAGACACCATGGCAGGCGTCTGGAGACCAGGGATGGGCTTTACGATGAAGCAACTTCAGACTCACCGTTTCTTAATCCGCTTCTACCATGAGGCTGATCTTGTCCGTATTTTGAATGATGGCCCCTGGAGCTTTGAACAACACCTATTTGTGATGCGTCGACTTCTCCCTAATGAGGATCCGGAGGAGGCTGATTTGCAGTGCGCTGAGTTTTGGATTCAGATACATGGATTACCGGCTGGTTTTCGATCTGATGCAGTTGTGTCGGCTATTGGTTCTTTTCTGGGCGTTTTCGTGAAATCTGATGAACGCAACTTCGATGGCTCCATGCATACTTTCTTTAGAGTTCGCGTTGCTGTTGATGTTGGCAAACCTCTGAAGACTAAAATGAAACTAAAACGTGATAATGGAGCTTGGTCGATCGTAGAGTTCCGCTATGAAAGACTGCCCACGTTCTGCTTCCTCTGTGGTATTTTGGGTCATGGTGAGAAATTCTGTCACAAGGTGTTTCGGGGCAGTGGAGCAGACGTAGAGAAACCCTACGGTCCCTCGCTGCGTGCGGGTCAGAGACGTGGAACTCAGTTAGTTAACCAGCGATGGGTTGCACCGGCTTCGCACATTGACAGACGCAACTGGGTTGCCCCTGCGAAGAGTGGTGATATTGCTATCGATTCTGACATGTCTAGGAATTTAAACACTGATACGGATGGTGCAAATCAAGCCGGGAAAGGAAAGGAGTTAATGCAAGTGTGTGTTCCAATGAGTAACCCTATTACTAAGCCTGATAGTGTGTGTGTTGAACAGAAGAAACGTAGACACGTGGAGGAGGGCGAGGGTACTGGAACTTCCATTACCATAATGGACTATGAGCATGTTGGTTCAAAAAACATGGAGAAGGCGGGTTTGGCATTGCAAACCCGCCCAGATCAATGAGTATTTTAGCTTGGAATTGTCGCGGGCTTGGCAACCCGACGGCAGTTCGCGTGTTGGCGGATTTAGTCCGCTCTAAGAGGCCGAGTATGATTTTTTTAATGGAAACTTTTTGCAGTAAACAGAAGATGGAGTTGGTTCGTGTGCAATTGGGGTTTGCAAACATGCTGGTAGTGGAGGCTCAGGGACACCGGGGCGGATTAGCACTGTTATGGGTGGACTCTTGGGAGGTGGAGGTAACTAGTTTTTCACACAACCATATTGACGCTACTGTGGTGATTGATATTGGCAAGCCGGTGTGGCGGTTTACGGGTTTTTATGGGTTTCCCGAAAGGCACCGCCGAAGGGAGTCATGGAATTTCCTACGTACTCTGGCTGGATTGAGTGACCTCCCGTGGGTAGTGATGGGTGATTACAATGATCTGCTTCATCAAACTGAGAAGAGAGGTCGAGTACCTCATCCCAATTGGTTGCTAACAGGCTTCCAAGACGCNTGTTATTGAAAAAAGTAAATGCAATATATTTAATAATGATGTCATTAGACTACAAGATACTTATTAATTTTTTTTTTGTTATTAAAAAAAGTGAATGCAATGAAATTCTCTCTCGCTTCTTTCGCGAGTTTCCTTCTTGCGTAACTCCGCAGCCCTAGGGTTTTGTCCGTTTCGTTTCTTCTCCGTCGTCAGTATGGCGGCGTCCGATATCGTTGGATTGTGCGGGAACCTTACTTTGGCGGATGTGGATGATGAAGATCTTTCCATGCAACTTCCAAACATCCCCCTTGAAGAACATGGTAACGATGAAGAGGTTTATGCAGTTGGTAGGTTGGTTTCAGATAAACCTGTCAAGTTCCAATACTTTCAAGACACCATGGCAGGCGTCTGGAGACCAGGGATGGGCTTTACGATGAAGCAACTTCAGACTCACCGTTTCTTAATCCGCTTCTACCATGAGGCTGATCTTGTCCGTATTTTGAATGATGGCCCCTGGAGCTTTGAACAACACCTATTTGTGATGCGTCGACTTCTCCCTAATGAGGATCCGGAGGAGGCTGATTTGCAGTGCGCTGAGTTTTGGATTCAGATACATGGATTACCGGCTGGTTTTCGATCTGATGCAGTTGTGTCGGCTATTGGTTCTTTTCTGGGCGTTTTCGTGAAATCTGATGAACGCAACTTCGATGGCTCCATGCATACTTTCTTTAGAGTTCGCGTTGCTGTTGATGTTGGCAAACCTCTGAAGACTAAAATGAAACTAAAACGTGATAATGGAGCTTGGTCGATCGTAGAGTTCCGCTATGAAAGACTGCCCACGTTCTGCTTCCTCTGTGGTATTTTGGGTCATGGTGAGAAATTCTGTCACAAGGTGTTTCGGGGCAGTGGAGCAGACGTAGAGAAACCCTACGGTCCCTCGCTGCGTGCGGGTCAGAGACGTGGAACTCAGTTAGTTAACCAGCGATGGGTTGCACCGGCTTCGCACATTGACAGACGCAACTGGGTTGCCCCTGCGAAGAGTGGTGATATTGCTATCGATTCTGACATGTCTAGGAATTTAAACACTGATACGGATGGTGCAAATCAAGCCGGGAAAGGAAAGGAGTTAATGCAAGTGTGTGTTCCAATGAGTAACCCTATTACTAAGCCTGATAGTGTGTGTGTTGAACAGAAGAAACGTAGACACGTGGAGGAGGGCGAGGGTACTGGAACTTCCATTACCATAATGGACTATGAGCATGTTGGTTCAAAAAACATGGAGAAGGCGGGTTTGGCATTGCAAACCCGCCCAGATCAATGAGTATTTTAGCTTGGAATTGTCGCGGGCTTGGCAACCCGACGGCAGTTCGCGTGTTGGCGGATTTAGTCCGCTCTAAGAGGCCGAGTATGATTTTTTTAATGGAAACTTTTTGCAGTAAACAGAAGATGGAGTTGGTTCGTGTGCAATTGGGGTTTGCAAACATGCTGGTAGTGGAGGCTCAGGGACACCGGGGCGGATTAGCACTGTTATGGGTGGACTCTTGGGAGGTGGAGGTAACTAGTTTTTCACACAACCATATTGACGCTACTGTGGTGATTGATATTGGCAAGCCGGTGTGGCGGTTTACGGGTTTTTATGGGTTTCCCGAAAGGCACCGCCGAAGGGAGTCATGGAATTTCCTACGTACTCTGGCTGGATTGAGTGACCTCCCGTGGGTAGTGATGGGTGATTACAATGATCTGCTTCATCAAACTGAGAAGAGAGGTCGAGTACCTCATCCCAATTGGTTGCTAACAGGCTTCCAAGACGCGGTCTCAGATAGTGGGCTCCAAGATTTTCCATTCTCGGGCAACCAATATACTTGGGGAAAATCTAGAGGCACACCAGCGATGGTAGAAGAAAAGTTGGATNTTCTGCTTTGATAATATGTGGTTGAGGGAGGATGTGTGCAGAGAAATAGTTGAGTACAGTTGGCACCGCACCATGGGATTGGATGTGCTTACTCGGATTGAGGCATGTGGCCAGGATGTATGGCGTTGGGGTAAAAACTTTAATAAGGACTTCCAGCGTCGCATAGAGAAGTGCAAAGGCAGATTAGAGTATCTACTGTCACGTACGGATATGACCAGTGTTGATGAGTATAACCGGGTGGAAAAAGAGCTCCTTACTCTGCTTGAACAACAACATATATACTGGAAACAACGAGCCAAAGAACATTGGTGGAGAGGGGGTGATTTGAATACAAAATTCTTTCACAACTCGGTAAAAACAAGAAGGAGAATGAACAAGATTGATAGATTGCAAAATGAGGAAGGAGCATGGGTTACTGATGCTGCTGGGGTTGGAGGAATTATTATGGATTACTTTGGTAAATTGTTTACTGCTGAAGATGGGGATATGGAGGAGGTTATTGAGTGTATTAAAGGCATGGTTACACCTGCTGATAATGAGCGCCTGCTAATGACAGTGACTACTGAGGAAGTTCATGATGCTTTGTTCCAAATGCACCCAGACAAATCGCCAGGGCCTGACGGGTTTGGCCCAGGATTTTTTCAACATTTCTGGGGGGTGATTGGTAGCGAGGTCACCTTGTTTTGTCGCCAGTTTCTTGACACTGCTCGGTTGCCGGCTAAGGCTAATGATACATATGTGGTTTTAATTCCTAAGAAACCGAATCCTGAGTCAATGAAGGACCTCAGACCGATTGCCTTGTGCAATGTATTGTACAAAATTGCAGCTAAGGTGTGCGCTAATAGGTTGAAGCCGTTATTGAATGATCTTATATCAGGAGCTCAAAGTGCGTTTGTGCCAGGCCGGCTAATTACTGACAATATCATGTTAGCTTATGAGGCGCATCATTTTCTTAAACGGAAAACGCAAGGACAGGAGGGGGTGGCGGCGCTCAAAGTTGACATGAGTAAAGCCTATGATAGGGTCGAGTGGCGGTTTCTACGAGCAGTACTCATTAAGATGGGCTTCAGTTTGAAATGGGTGAATATCCTCGTAGAAACAGTGAGTTCAGTTAAGTATCATATCATCCACGACCAAAGCCATCTGGGACCGATCATTCCAGGCCGGGGTCTCAGGCAAGGGGATCCATTGTCCCCATATTTGTTTTTGTTGGTGGCTGAGGGATTAAGTGCTTTAATTGAAAATAGAATAAGCAGAGGTTGGTTGCATGGAGTGCGAGTAGCTCGTGGGGCCCCACAAATTTCTCACCTCCTGTTTGCAGATGATTGTTTTTTATTCTTGCGGGCAAACAGGGAAGAGGGCCAACGAATGAAAGAGGTTTTAGATTGCTATTCACTTGCATCCGGTCAGAAGATCAACTTTGACAAGTCTGTTGTGTGTTTTAGTTCGAATGTGCCACACCATGTACGAAGCGAAGTTGTAAACCTCCTTGGAGTCAGTCAGGGGGAGACTTCGGGAAAATACCTCGGTTTGCCATCGTTGGTAGGGAGAAATAAAAAACACATTTTGAGGTTTATAAAAGAAAAAATAGTTCACCGTATCAGAAGCTGGAATTCTAAATTTCTCTCTCGAGCTGGGCGTGAGGTCTTGCTTAAGAATGTTCTTCAAGCGATGCCATGTTATGCCATGATGGTGTTTTTACTTCCTGTTGGATTATGCCGAGAGATTGAGGTACTTTTGAACGAATATTGGTGGATCGGGTCTTGTGGTCGTGGGAAAGGTATACGGTGGAAGGCATGGAGTGGGCTGTGTCATCCTAAGGAAAAAGGTGGATTGGGTTTTAGGCAGCTCCGAGAGATGAATTTGGCCCTTCTGGGCAAGCAGGCGTGGCGCCTAATAACACGACCAGACTCCCTTGTAGCTCGGGTATACAAAAGTCGGTATTATCCCAGTGGTACGTTTTTTGATGCGCTACCTGGTAGTAATCCTTCGTTTATTTGGCGAGGCCTATTGGAAGTCCAAGAGGTGATGAGAAGGGGCTGTAGACGATGTATTGGCGATGGGAGGACTACACAGATTGGCAGAGATCCTTGGTTACCCGTTGCCAATGAACCATTTGTAAGCACAGTGCTGCATGAGACCATTTTTGAAGCGCCTGTCTCTTCTCTTTTTGACAGCCAGGGCACCGGATGGGATGAGGATTGCGTGAAAGATATTTTTAATGAGCGGGATGCTCATATTATCTTAAGCATTCCGGTGAGCATACGACGACCACATGATGCATGGGTTTGGTACAAGGAGCCGAAAGGTGCTTACACTGTAAAATCTTGTTATCGAATGCTGCTAGGGGAGGTGCATGATGATCGGCCATGGCGCATTATTTGGAATCTAAGAGTTCCTCCCAAGGTGAAGATTTTTTGTTGGCAGCTTGCCATGTCTATACTTCCAACCTGTGATGTTTTACGTACAAAGAACATTCATTGCTCACTAGTTTGTCATATGTGTGGTCAGAGTGAGGAGACAACTTGTCATTTGTTTATGGAATGCCAGCATGCAGTGAGTATGTGGACTAATCTGGGAATTTCTTCCTCTGTTAATGCTCAAGGTACTACTTCTGAATGGTTTTTAAATTTGATAGCCACCTTGCATGAAGATATGAAAAGTAAATTTGTTGTGTTGTGTTGGGGTCTATGGAACAGCAGAAATGCAACAGTATGGAAAGGGGAGATTTTCAACTGCAATGCTATGGTTCAGTCGTCCATCTCTTTCTTGACGAACTGGACTGCAGCGCTGGAGCCTTGTGTAGTGTCCACTGGGAATGAACCTTTACTGCAGAGATGGAGGCCCCCAATTAATGGCCGGTTAAAACTAAATACTGATGTTGCTATGGACTCCCAAAACAAAGCTATGGGATTAGGGTGGTTGTTACGTGCTGAAGGAGGTATCTTTTTAGCAGCTAAGTCTCTCCGGTTCAATGGCAATTTTAGTGTCCAAGAGGCCAAGGCTGTGTGCATTCGAGAAGCGTTAAGCTGGCTAAAGGGAACTGGGATGGGAGATGTGGACATCGAAACTGATTCTCAACTTGTCTATTATGCATTAACTTCAAGTTCTTTTGTTTCTAGTTTTGGTTTTATTATTGATGATGTAAAAGAAGTTGCATCTATGATTGAGGGTGTAGACTTCTATTTTGCTAAGCGATCTGCGAATCGTGCCGCACACCTACTTGCTCGTGAGGCCGTTTCTATGTCAGGTTGCGGGGAGTGGTTTGATACCCCTCCTCAGTTTCTTGTTGACTGTCTTTTATCGGATTCAATAAATTAAGTCTTTTTTCTCAAAAAAAAAAAAAAAAAAAAAAAGTGAATGCAATATATATGTGCGCTAGTACAACTAGACGCTCACTTGCTGGAATGTTACGTTTTATGTGGTGGGAAGAATACTACTACGTATTAGTTTTTGTGTCTTATTTATTTATTTATTATTTTTAACATCATAGTGAGGGGAACCATCCACTACAACATTTTTTCCACACGATCAAATTTGTTAACTCTTTTCTTTTTCGAAGCATGTAAATCTTGTATAAATTCTCCTTTGTGACACATTGAAAAGAGTTGGATTCTTGATTATCTTACAATAATAGTGTCACTTTGTCATCTTAATATCTTTTAGATTTGTTTTTACAGTTGTGTTGACCATCCGTCCAGCTATGCTGTGACCGTGAAATCAACAATGTCAAACACAGAAAATGATATAGCTAACCTCCAAAATGTGTAATAAAATAACTCCGGCGCGACATCAAACTTTAATGTCCGTATTAATTATATGTGTGTGTTTATTTGAACGTACTTACGTACTAAAGGTAAGAGTAGCACAAAAGAAAAATAAAAGTGATATGTGGATGCGAGTGAGAAGTGGCTGGTGTGGGGCAAATTATTGCATGGACCATGGTCCACACAACTGTGTGGACCAAAAATAAAAAGTACATTATTTTTATATTAAAGGTACATTATTTTTGTACTGTAGGTACATTATTTGACAGTATATATAAAATAATGTACCTTCAGTACAAAAATAATGTACCCTAAAATAATGTACCTACAATATAAAAATAATGTACATTCAGTACAAAAATAATGTACTTTTAATTTTTGGAGTTGTGTGGACCATGGTCCATGCAATCATGATTGCAGTTGTGGCCTGTGGGCCAAACCCGAAGCCCACCTACGCAGAGAGAAGAAAACCCGTTGAGAGTAACGCCCGCCTATCTACACCGCATCCGCGTTTTACTTCATTCGTATCATGTGTTTGTTTTTCTAAAAATTTAACAAAATATAAATAATATTCAAAATAGTCTTTATTCCACTTCGCTCTACGATTCTGCTCATCGTCTTCCTGGAATTTACTGTAAGCGCCATCTCTATCTCTCTCTTCACACACACACACATGTATCTACTGTTATTGTCCTGAGATTCCCTCGTTTTATCAAGAGAATTATGAAAAGTTAGGGTTCTGAGCTGAACAACGAACTCTAGCATACCTTTAATAGGAATCCGACTCTAATCAATTCTTTGGGGCTTTCAGCAACACGTATGCTGCCATCGTTGTTATCTGTCTGTCTGTATGTTTGGATATGCATACTGTTTCGTCTGTTTGTCTAGATTATTAGTTGAATTTTGAAGCGTTGCCAAAATTTTATAATTGAACTTTTACTTGTAATTGCAATTATTACTAATTTTGTCGTATTAAAATGCATGCTCTGCGTTTTAAGCGGTGAGTGTTGCATATTCAAAATCATTGTAAGCAGCAAAACAAGATCATATTTGAGTTTAAGCTGCAGTTAGGAAATGATTTGCATACATTAATATTTGGGTTTTTGTTATGGCAACAGGTGTGTAATCAAATGACATCACTGTGAATAAATTGAAATGATTCCATGCCCAAATATTTACTGATAACAGATGACTCATGGCTCGTAAAGGAAACCAACAAAAGCAAGGGTTTAATAATCATTTAGCAAACTCTAGAAAAGGATTTTCAGATTCTGTTTCTGGATTTCCAGATAAAAGAGAAAGGAGTATTGCGAGTGAGACAGATGTCATTACTGGAGAAGAGCTTTTAAATGGTAATCTACCAAGTGTGTCTTTAACTCAGGAACTGAATAGTACCCCTCAACCTGAAGAAAAGATGAAAAGCAAACACAAATATAGAAAGTCACTAAAAAAGGAGAAGCAAGATGTGGTTGCCTCAACAGTGACCGAGCACGCAGAACCTGCTAGCAGTTATGCAGGAAAGCATGATAATCATCCACATACAACAGAAGATCTTGAGTTAAGAGAAGGGAAAGAAACACCTCCCTGCAATAATCATGGCTCTGAGGATCCAAATAGCAGATCTAGTTCCTCAGTAGAAGGATTGTGTACTACTCGACAAAATGCTGAGCATTCCATTAAAGTTGTTTTTAGGTATTTGGGGACCTTAGCGTTGTCTTTGTCAAGGTCATGTATTGAATGGCTAGAGAGGAGGAAGCCATTGCTTAGACATATCAAGAGCATTATATCAAATGCTAGTGAGTATGCTCGAAAGAAGGTTGAACAAGCATATCCTGTTGCCTTAAAATGGATTATGCATTTTGGCAATATACTGCTTCTGCTATCAATGGTTTGGTTGGACTGCAGTCTTAGAGGCATGGGCTCCTTTCTATGCATGGGGACAGCTTCACTATTTTCAATCGTGTGGTGGGGTGTTCTTTCTTTGATTGCAGTGAGCAAATTAAAGTTTCTATTGATTCTGGTAAGAACCCTTCCTTTTCCTCTTGGGATCAAGAGATGACATTGTGCTTAGAAGTAATCTAGATTTGAATTACACCTCATTGATATTGAATGTTCAGTTATGCTGCTTAGAATCAATCTAGATTTGAGTTTCACCTCATTAATATTTTCACCTTTATTTTTGCTTCATCTAATGTGGTTCCCATTTTGTATGTATTTCTATTACTGAAGGCATTTCAATGAGTGACTTAATGCACCATGGTCCATGATGTTTTAGTTACTTTTCTATATATCCAATAATTAGTTTGTGTGAACTGCATCTATATTGTGTTTACTCAACTAATACTGGCTTCTTGATTGTTCATATTTTTCTTATGTTAATGGGTTCTTATTCTCATTCAGGCAGCAGTTTCTGTAATTGGACTTCTTTCTGGCTTCGTTATTGCAATTCTGGCATTATCCATTATTGGTCTTGCTTTCTTGTGGATCTATGGAAGGTTTTTTATAGCAATCCCTGTCATCTTGTGTGGAGGTGATCCTTCGACATTTGTTTATAAGCATTTTCATCTCTTCTTTTTGCCCGGTTAAGAATTTCAATTTTCATAATTCAGGGGTTCTCTTCAGATTGAGCCATGAGCGCATTGCAGTGTTCATTATGACCTTGTATTCTGTCTATTGTGGACGGACATATGTTGGATGGCTTGGTTTACTCTTAGGTTTAAACTTGTCATTCATTTCAAGTGATGTTCTGATATTCTTCTTGAAGAATAATTTAAATGAGCAAGGAAGACCCGACAGCTTTCCAGAACAAACAGCTGGAGTGTCTGCTGATGTTGGTGGTGGACTACCTGCTGATCATAGTGCAGGAATACCTTCAACCAGTGGATCTGACTCGGAAATGACATCTGAAAATGAAGTTATCAGATTGTTGAACTGTGCAGATCACTATTCAGCATTGGGTTTATCCCGATTTCAGAATGTGGATGTTTCTATTCTCAAGCGGGAGTACAGAAAAAAGGCAAGCATTAACTAAATTTCATCAGCTCACTTTTTTTGAAGATAAAGCAAAATTCACTATTGTTCTCTACTGTATGAAGTTACATTGGCTTTTGTCTCCACTCACTGACTGCCCCCAAGTGATTAGCCATGATAATTTTTGTTCCTTGCCAAAGAGAAAGGGAAAACAAAAATGTGGGTTTTGCCAATCAGTTAAACTTATTTTTGCATTCAGGCAATGCTGGTCCATCCTGATAAGAATATGGGAAATGAAAGGGCTGCAGAGGCTTTCAAGAAACTCCAAAATGCATATGAGGTACAAATTGCATTCCAATTTTGGTTTTCTATTATTCTTTTGCTATTCCCATGCTTTGGTTATAACTTGTTTATATTCTTTTTCAGGTTTTACTTGATTCTTTCAAGCGAAAAACATACGATGATGAGTTGAGGAGAGAAGAACTGATAAATTACATCCGTAGCTTCCAAAATACTTCTCAAAAGGTTTAACAAGCTGATTTATTTTATATTAAACATTCAAATAGGCTTTTTTCAGTTAAAACCTTATTTCAGTGTTATACACTCGCCTAAATATAGCTATATTGTGTATTGATTTTTTTGGTTCTCATAAAGAATAAGCTTGTGATAGGTGTATGGTTATCCATAAAGACTTGGTTCATGCAATACTCTTTTATTTGAAAGCAATGGATCTTTGCTGTGCTGACTCAAGTACTATTATAGGGTTTACTATAAACTTTTCGTTTCTATGCTCAACCTTTGTGTTACAACTACAGAATAGAGGCCACAGATTTGGTCATTCAGAAGCTGTTGGTGAGGATCCTCTTGGAGAGTCTAAACGGATTACCTGCAAGAAGTGTGGCAAGTTCCATCTCTGGATTTGCACTGACAGAGTAAAACACAAAGCAAGATGGTGTCAGGTGTTTTCCTTTTTCCGTATAGTTTTAAATATGCACATCCCCTCGAATTTGCACAACCAAAACAGAAATAAATATTAGAACTCAATTCTAATCATTAAGGATTCTTACTTTTTTCTGTTTTTGTATCTTTAAAGGAATGCAAAGATTTCCACCAGGCTAAAGATGGAGATGGATGGGTTGAACAGACCTCACAGCCCTTCTTTTTTGGACTACTGCTGAAGGTACACATCATATGAAGATGGAAAACCTTGTATATCTATAGTAAACTGGTACTGAGTTTGATCTAGTTTCAACCTGCGTTGATGAGTAGGTAGACACTCCTTCTGCATATGTTTGTGCTGATAACAAGATATATGATGCAACTGAGTGGTATACTTGCCAGGTAGGTTTTTCGTTCCTTGTAATTATATTGTATGTATATGTATTTTAACTTGGTTTGTTAATGGTAGTTTTTGACATCAGAACCTCACTTGGGGCATTATGTGTGTGTGTGTATATATATACTGGTTACAGGGAATGAGATGTCCTGCTAACAGTCACAAGCCAAGTTTCCATGTAAACACAAATATGACGTTAAAGAGTAGCAATGGGAAAAGAGGTAGCTCCTCAGGGCATAGAGGTGGGATGCCAAATCCAAATTTGGAAGAGACGATGACAGAAGAGGAATTTGTTGAGTGGCTACAGAATGCTGTACAAGCAGGTGTGTTTAATAGTTTTACTGGCAGTGGCAGTAGTACATCACAATCTCCAGGTACTGAGAGTGGAAACAGCTGCAAAGGTAGTGGTGGCAGTGGAAACAAGAAAAAGAAGAAAGGGAAAAAACAATGGTAAGCAGTCACCCTATTGTTTAGGAAAGTGAAAGCTGAGAGAATTTAACATTTAACAACTGAATATACCGGAGACCATGACTGCACGAAGCAACGGATAGCTGAATAGTGAATTGCCTCTGTAAATGTTTCTTTCTGGAGTTGATTATGGTTGCGCAGGTGAGGCAGGCAGGCAGGTTAAATTTTCTAGTTTCACTTTTTGAGGCATTATTATTGCGAGTCTCTTTCAAAGGGTTGTTCCACAAAATGTGATGATCAATGATAAATTGAGATACGATCACATTCACAGGGTATACTTTTGATATTTATAAAAAAAAAAAAAATGGAGCTATGAATGATGGTGATGGCGAATGACGTGATTTTGGATGAACTCTTGCGCTGACCGAGCTTTTTGGTCAATATAGACTATACCCATACTATAGCTTTCAAGTTCATCAAAGTATTACAAGCACTGTTTTTTGTCGAAAGAATTAGGTTTTGACTCTACATTTTATCGCTTTATCCTTATCTTTTGTTCATTATAAGGCAAAACGTAGTGAAGTTGGTTATTTCATTATTTTATAGGGACAACAAATATATATAATTTAAAGTAGATGTGAAGTTAGTACATAGTGCATTCACAATGGTTCTTCCTTTTTCCATCCAAATTGTGGCTCCAAATCAGATTATAATCTCCTTTCCTATTTTCTTTTCGACCCTTCTTTTTTTTTTTCCTCATTTTTTTTGGGCCTTAACTCATTCAAATTCTTAGACTATCATTATTCTTGTAATACTCTTTCACTTTCACATCATCAAATTTGTAAGTTCTCTACTATTTTCTCTACATCCTTACAATACTCTATCATTTTTCAAAAGCAATCTTACTTGCATTTAAAATAAAAAATAAAAATCAATTGCAAACTTGCTATTACAGCAAGCTTGCAAGCCACATAAGCTAACAAAAAAGAAAACAAAAATTCACATTACCTTCCACATCATTACATCAACTTAAAAGGGGTTAACTTGTTGAGATAAGGATAGTCTTACACATCATCTATTATTTTATTTGGGAAAAAGGGTCAAATAGGCCCTCGAACATTTCATAAGAAGTCAATTAGGTCCACGAACTTTTAAAACGTGCAATTAGATCCTCAAACATGTCAAAATAAGGCAATGAAGCCCACGAACAGGTAATTGACCTGTTATTACCGGTCATTTGGATTTTCCGGCGATCGGCGACACTTTCCGGCCACCGACGACACTTTCCGGCGACCGGCGATGACCGAATCGTCGCCTGTCGCCGTCTCCGGCGAATGGCCGCCTTCTCCGTGAAGAAGGCCACCAGATGACTGTGTCGTCGGTGGCCGGAAAGTGTGGCCGGTCGCCGAAAAATCCAAATGACCGGTAATAACAGGTCAATTACCTGTTTATAGGCTTCATTGCCTTATTTTGACATGTTTGAGGGTCTAATTGCACGTTTTAAAAGTTCGTGGACCTAATTGACTTCTTATGAAATGTTCGAGGGCCTATTTGACCATTTTCCCTTTTATTTGCTTTTCTATAATTCATAATTTTAACTTAATTATAATTTTTATTTTAAATAATAAAATAAAAAATTAGGAATTATATTTTAAATACTATATATATTTTTGAAATACTATTTATGGGGAAAAAGTGGTATGAAATTACTTATAAACTCCTCATATTGTTCAAAACTACAGAGGCGACCCCCTTATGCCCTTATCGACTTATCCCCCGCTAAAACCTCCCTCCCTATCTTCTCCTCTGATTGAGAAGTTTTGAGCTTGTAAAATGGAGTCATTTCTCCTCACCGCTGCTCCAGAAGTTGGGAAATTGATAGCCGCTTCTTGTGATGGGTATCCTCAAAATCGAAACTTTCATTCCAATTCCAATTCAGCAAAAGTGAATCTTCATCCTTCTTCTTTGTCTCTTCCATTTTACTCTAGAAAGTTGAGATTCTCCTCCCTGATAGCGGCTGCAAATAAGAAGAAGAAGGCCGACACCCACAGCTTCGTTCCAAGACCAGACGAAGCCACTGGTCCTTTTCCTGAAGCTATCCTCCTTAAAGAGGTAAATTATAAAGCTATTCTCCTCCTATTCTACTGATAGCCGTGCATATACCAGATTTGTTGGAGGATATAAATTCATCCCCTTTTCTTTGTGGATTATAAATTGGTTTTTATTTTGGGGGGTATATAAATGATTATCACTTTTAACAGGCGACGGTTAAAGAAGATGGTAGGCTTCTGCCCGAGTTTGCAGATGCTGAAGAACGTAAGTGACTGTTTTGTTTATTGTTGATAAGTGAGTGGATTCCCTGTTGTGGTTGAGATTGTTTCATTTGCTTGCAGGAGCACTTTTTGAATCTTTAAATCTTCGGCTGGAGAGCGATTTGAATGTGGAAAGAAGTAAGCCATTCTAATAGAAACTGTTTTCACTCAATCATGAACTTCAGCCTATTTTGTTTCGTAATAGTGAATGTGTTTCTTATGCAGTGCGGCACTACGAGGTTGTATACTTGATTCACGAAGATCACAAGGAAGAGGTAGAGAGTGTGAATATGATGGTTCGAGGTGTGTACTGCTTCTTTAATAGTATTAGGAATGATACATGTTGGCACTAATAGAAAATTAGGATGGGACTTTTATTCATAGATTCCTCCTCATCTTACATGGTGTTGTGCTCATTCCTGCCTCTCTCTCCACAAAAAAAAAATGTAGTCTGTCCTTTTGAAATGTTGGTTTGTTGTTCTTAAGGATGGATGCACTTACTTTAATATTGTTGCAGAATTTTTGGAGGAGAAGAAAGGAAAGGTATGGAGATTCAGTGACTGGGGTATGCGAAGATTGGCCTACAAGATACAAAAAGCAAGCAATGCTCACTATATTTTGATGAATTTTGAAATGGAAGCCAAATGGATTAATGATTTCAAGAACTTGCTTGACAAAGATGAGAGAGTCATTCGACATCTTGTCATGAAGAAAGACAAGGCAGAAACAGAGGATTGTCCTCCTCCTCCTGAATACCATTCACTGTGTGCTGGTGATGATGATGATGATGATGATGATGATGAGGAGGAGGAGGAGGACGACATGGATTATGATGATGAAGATGAATGGGATGATGATGAGGTTGAGGCTGAGCTAGAAATGTATGATGATGATGATGATGGTGTTATTTATGTGGATGATGAAGAAGAAGAAGAAGATGATAACAGGAAACATAGAGATAATAAGCCCCCAACTATTCCAAGGCCAGAGAGAAGGAAAATGCAAGTGTAGGTTGTTGTATCTATAATCTTCTATTATTCTAAGTATGTAGTAGCTTAGCTCCGCTTATCTTATGGTTGCTGCTTTATTTTGGGAAGAAATATGCTGCGAGTGGTGAAATTAGGCGAATTTGTGTACACTTTGAATGTATTGTCCAATCCATTACCATTACCATTACCATTAACATTGGAGTTAAGATCTTGACATTATGATTCTTTCTTCTTTAGCTGTGTGTTCTTCCTTAACTTTAAATCTTCTGTTCTTTTAAGCTCCTGCTCAAGAAGCCCATAGCTCAGGCAGGCTTAAAACTATTTGGCTCTACAATGTCAGATGCAAAGTACCAATTGCCAACAGTACAACAGAAGGAAACATGACCATTGTATCTATCTATCTATCTATCTATATTGCCTTTACAAACATACACATGTTTATCTCATCTTCCTCAGATCAGAGTACAAGAAATCAGACTCCATCTCCATTTTTGCTGCTCAATTATAACACCATCTGAAATTTGTTTTCCGCATATCATACCATACCAATTACCATGCATGCTCATCATCGTATCAAAACAAAACAACAATATTCATGCTCTCTTCTCTTCTCTTCATGTACATTGCAGACTAATGAGATCATCTAAAGGTAACCCACCCGCCACTTCCAATCACTCCATCTCATGAATTACATACAACATTCAGCAGGATCTTCACCATACTTCCGTCAGGCAGCAACTAGTTGTTAGTTTGTTACTGTATTTGCTCAATCAGCACAACAGAGGGCAACAACCTTTTAAGTTTTAGCAAATCATCCCCTTCAATCTCTAGATTCTCCCTCCTCACTAAAAAATTCATTGACAGATGAAGTTAAAATGGATTCTAATTCAAACAAAAAGGAAAAAATCACCGCACAGCAGATAACAGATTAATATACCATACCTTATGAGTAATTCTTTCCAATAGTAGGCGGCCCAAAGCAAGCAACATAAAGCACTCAAAGCAATGAAGGATTTGGACCTGCATTCTTTATAATGAAATCTTTTCAAAGTTTGTACGTTGTTGCAGCATTAGAGCCACAACAATGCATATTCACTGTCAGTGGTTCAATATCAAGGCGGCTGCAGTTCAAACTTTTAACTTCTTGCTCTACTTACCAAGATAATATCTAAATATCCTACTGCATCAACGTACCCAATCTTGCTAACCAAAGCACGGACTAGAATGTTCCATGTGGATGTGTTTGGGGGGATTCCTTCATCTATCATTCTGTAAACACAACTGATAGCTGTTTCGAAATCATACAATTCAGAGAACCCAGCTATAAGACTAGTATATGAAACTAAATCTGGGTTCCATCCTTCTGCACTCATTACATCCAGAAGCTGATAGGCAAGCTTGACATTACCACCCTTACAGTAGGCATTTATTAGTGTGTTGAATGTGAAGACATCAGGCTCAATTCCCCTTATCAGCATCTTTGCAACAACTTTTGGAGCTTCCTCAGGCATCCCAATGCGACAAAAACCACATGCTATAGTATTGTATGCCACCAGATCAAGGTGGATTCCTTTTTCCTCCATCTCCACTACAAGCTCCAATCCAAGGGTAAGGCTGTTAATTTTGAACAACCCATTCAATAGCTCCTTATATGTGGTCGCATCATGTGAACACCCAAATTTCTCCATTTGATTAAAGACCACCATTGCCCAATCAACTCTACCACTTGCACATAAACCTTTCACAAGTGTATTAAATGTAACTGTGTTTGGGGGGCAATTATCAGCCATCATATTTTCAATAATTATATAAGCATCTTCAAACATGAAATTTTTACACAGCACATTCACCATACATGTATATGCCACAACATTTGGACGGCAACCAAGAGTTATCATCTTGTTCCATATCTCAGATGCACCACTCAAATCTCCAGATTTTGCAAAGCCATCTATAAGAGTGCTAAAGGTTGTCAAATTTGGAGAACAGCTGTGTCTTTCCATTTGGTTGAAGATAGATAAAGCTGCATACATATTTCCATACAAACAAAGACCACGTATTAATGTGTTATATGCAATAACATTAGGAAAAATACCTTCTTTGATCATACTATGCCACACATCAAGCGCTACATCCCACCTTTCAGCTAGACATATTCCCTTTATCAAAGTAGTAAAAGTGTAAATATTCGGAGAACATCCTCTGACAAACATTTTTGCTAAGATGGAAAGAGAGAGCGGTGCATTCCCCAACTCTGATGCAGCATTTAATATTGTAGTGTAAGTAATGACATTAGGAGTAGCACCATTGTCCATCATCTCATCCAACAGCTTTATTGCCTCCTTGACATTGCATTGTTTGCAAAGTCCATTTACCAGTGCATTGTAAACGGGAACAATACTGAAACCAAACCTCATAGCTATGTCTCTGGCCTCTTTCACTCTACCTAACTTACACAATGAAGACACAATTGTCGTATAGCTTACCTCATCAGGAGAGCAACCTTTGTTTGACATTTCCACAAGCAACTTGTGAGCCCCATCCACCCTGTTATTCTTACACAGGGCTTTCAAAAGAATATTGTATGTAAAAACATTCGGCATAATCCCATCCTTTTTCATGTTACTATATATAGGATTGATCATATTAAACCTGTTCTCACTAAGTAATGCATCTAATAGATGATTATAAACCCTGACTGTGGGTTTACAACCAAAGTCTTGCATTCTATAAAACATCTTTAAGGAGTGTTCAGCTGCCCCAGCTTTGTTATAGGAACTGATCACAGCAACAAACATATCTTCGGAACAATTAATCCCTTCTAAGTACATTTGGTGCAAAAGGTACTGAACTCCATCCATGTCACCATGGCGGCCAAGTTTCTCAACCATCACTTGGTATGTTAGCAGAGTATGGTTGAAAGAGTTGGATTTGGAAACATATTTAAAATACTCCAAAGCCATCCCGGCATTTAGTTCATTTTTCAGCCTATTCACAACCTCAGATTCTTCACAAGCTATTGGGATTTTATGATTTGGGTGATCGAAATTGAAAATGGGGTTTGCTTGATGGATCAAAGGTAGTGAAGGTTTATGCAGCTTGAAGAGCAACTGACATTTCTGTTTCAAAATCATTTTACAAGAAAAAAGATACAGACAGTACAATCTTTGTGATTTTCAACGCCGAAAGAAAGAATACTATACTCGGATGATAGATAAAAAATAAAAAAAATTCGGATAAGCAACTCCCTAGTTCCTTCAAAAGGGAGTATAAAGTGTAGCTGGCTACAGGCTAATGGAAGGAAGAGAATGATTGAATAATTATTATACACAGCTTTGGCACAAAACCTACCGGAATCTAATTATATCGAAATATACGTACTGATGATACCGCCGCCGCCGCCACCACGACGGACTGTTGTTGTTCAAAAATTTGATTGGAGAGTGAGTTGTAATTAGTTTATTGGTTGGTGCTAAAATAAATTGTGGTTGTGGGATGCATATGGGCTTAGTTTAAAGCGGAATAGACTACACTCCGTTAAGGCCCAAAATGGAAGCAGATTTCCCAGAACCAGAATCAATCTCATCTCGGACTCCGAGGATAGCACGAGCCCCCTTAGCCTGAGGTTTGTGTGTGTAATATGAAATTGTATGTAGGATGAAGAGTTTAATTTCATGGACTTCACAATCTTACTTTGTGATGTGATGAGCATTGATAAGTTATGTAATTTTTTTATGCCTATCTCAATACAAATGTTTACATCAAAATTTTGTGTAAGAGTAAAAAATGCGAGTACACAGTATTTTTCTTAAGATGAAATACCAGACTAACCATCCCATCTCGGAGCTGCCATTGCTGCTGCTGCTGCAGCAAAAACCTCACCTCACCTCTCATTATTTTTTTAGAATTTTTCATTTCGAAAACTAGTACTAGTGTTTTGCATCATTGTGAATGCATGACATGCCGAAAGAGAAGAATAAAAGTTGTAATCATCAATTCAAGCCAAATTTATAATTTAAAATATATATATATATATATATACAGAGCAGCATAAAGCCGTACCGTACATGTATATATGTGTGTATTATAATTGGGGGCAAGTGGCAATTATGTGTAGCAGCAGCACTGTATGACAAAACTGAACCCAACCTCTGAAATGGAATCATCACTTGCTGCTACTATACAAACAAACAATCCTAACCAAAGAATAACACTACACCCCTGAATTCACCATTTTTGCAGTGACAACTAATAATAATGTATCCAAACAAGTACTGTATAATTTTTCTTTTGCAAGTATCCAACAGCCTATTATGCTGTAAGGGAGCAGTTGTTGATATCTAGGCTCTTTCCATTCTTTTGCAGAGCAGCAGCTTATATTTTTATTATATCTGCATAATAAGCAATGATAGCATATGAAAATGATGGTTAGCTGCTTTGTTTGCACACAATGCTTTCAAAAATCAAATTTTACGCTATTCAAAGACTCACTTACCATTATCTGAGATAGCCTCAAGAATATAGAAGACAATGTGTATATGACACTTCCTATTACTAAGGCAGCAATTGCATTATAGCCCAGCCGTTTGTTGTCTTTGCTTGGTACAAATGCCGATTTTAATGTATTTGTCAATTCAAAGAGCCTATAAGAAACCTGCAAATGTAAATGCGTAACAAGACCAACTTTATTCGTGCACTCTGCCCTGCTTTATACTTCTTAATAAAACCAAAAAAAAATAAAAAATAAAAAATTCCTCATCTTACAGCTACATAAATCACAGTTGTAAGCATGAAGTTCAGCAATGGATACTCTGGGATCAAACACAGCAACTTTTTAGGCTGCCCATCTGGTACACTAGATCTGCATTATTGTGTTGCAGAAACATACATCAACATGCAGTGCATTAATAATCCATATCAGAAAACTCTTCAGTTTTTTGAGAGCATCCATAATACCTTAACCATATGTGGAACTGACAGATGTAAGTCTCCAAAGTTATCTTCCCGAGCCATCTATTAATTCCGAAAGGAAAAAAAAAAAAAAAAAAAAAAAAGAAGTAAGTTGTCTACCGAAACAAATTTTTTTAATGGCAATCCCACAATGACCTTTTCTATAATTTTCCAAGGTCACTTACGCTAATAGTGTCAATGAGTAGCTGCGGAATGACTGGGTAACATTTCGTAAGCATATGAAAACTCTGATAAAACAAAAAAAAAAACCATAGATCAAATGAATGCACAGAACATTAATCACTAGATGAAAATGGGTAACTCACAAACTAGCAATTGAACAAGGTATATATAGGCATACGTTATTGGAATCCATGATGTATAAGGATGATATTTATTGTATGTGTTCTTTGGAAGCTTGTATATGTACTCGAACCAGAGGTATCCAATCTGAAATTCATAAAACTATAACATCAAACACATGAAAGGACATATTAACACATTTGGAATAAGATAGCCTCCTACCGCCAGTGAAGTTATCGTAACAGCTGTTTTGATAGATATCCGACGCTTCCCTTCAGTTTCCTCAAGTTTTTCCATCCATCGCTCCACCTTGAAGTATGAAATTCAAACAAAAGTTTATTTATTTATTTATTCTTTTATGTAGGGAGATAGGAAATCACAGGATTTAAGCAATTCATTAAAATTTTGAGGAAATGACACTTCTAGTCCTTTAGTTGTGACCTTAGTGTAAGTTTATCCCCTCAGTTATTCGTGGCATAGATTGTCCCTAAATTCTTAGCAAAGTGGCGGATTTATTATTAGGGTTTTAAGTTTTAACATAACCATAACGTTAGAGACTAAATCCTATTGTTAAAAACCTAGAACCTGAGTCTACATTGTGAATAACTAAAAGATAAATTTGCACCACCGGTTCAACAAAAAGATTAAAAGTGTCATTTTCCCTAAAATTTGTAATGGTAGGTAATGTATCTCAAATCTGTACTGTAACTTACTGTAGGATGGAAGTATGCATATATCATTCCAATTATCCATATGTAACGGTCAAGGCCAGAACGGAAATGCCATTCATGCAATAGGGGCTGTTTTGGTCTTGAAGGATCGGAATATCCTAAGATGTAATTCAAAGACATTTAGATATTCACATTCAGCATTGCCAATGGCAGTGTAAGTAATAAAAGGTATAAACTACCAACCAAGAAAGAAAGTGAAAGGGCTCCAAATAAGCTCAAACATTCCAGGTATTTCCCAGATCAGAATAACAACCAAGAAGCAAGCCACAATCTTGATAGCAATCACGGTGCCATTTTCATTATATTTGTTAAAAATACCAAGGGCTCCATAAACCATCAGAGTGAAAAGAGTATGCATCGGACAGATGTAGTATAGCACATAACTGTTGTTTAGAACAATGCAGCAAAAGAACACCAAGAAATTAAGCCGCCACATCATCTGTCCAAACACAAATAAACTTTAATTTTGTTACTTAATTGTGAATCATTTCAGGATACCAAGAGGAAGATAGTACCTGGCAAAATCTTGCGAGGCTAAAATCTTTTCGGATATAATAATATGAGAAATTCCCGAATCCAGTCATCCATACATAAGCAGCAATAAAAATTCTTATAGCATTATAAATTTCTGAAGCAACAAAGTAGTGGTACATCAGGAACAACACCTGTGTGTATAAAAGAAACAGGTTAAATCCCATTTGTGAACTGCAAGTCAAATGGCATTTTAAGCATCTTACAATTGCACATGCTTTTAAAATTTAAACCATAGTGTTAGTCTCCTACAAGATGGATTTGTCCAACAACTTCTAATCCCTTACAGGAAAGACCGAAAGAAACTTAGATGATATAAGAATGGCTTGTCTCAACCATTCAAAGATGTCACTTGACCAGAAGAATTAATGGATATGCATATGGCAAAGATTTTACCTGCATCCAACCTTTCCACTCCTCTGTCTGATGCCTGTTTAAATACATTATGGATTTTCCTGAGAAAGGGGATTTATCATGGTGGATCTTAAATGAAGTAATTCCAGAGACAATGATGAGCAGGAAGTAGAGGAACAGGAAAAGATCCCGATTATAACTCTGCATAGACAAATAAAAAAGTGTTGGTTACAAACACATAAAAACATTTCAATATACATTAGCATCCACTTGAGGAAAGCAAAAGAAAGTTGTTTATTTTCATTCTTTTTGGGGGGTGGGGATGGGAGGAGGAGGAAGAAGTTGCTGTTGACAGACCTTTGTTGATTCTTTAAAGATATTTGTCCGGTCAGATATGTAGAAATAGAACAAAAGAGCGCCAAACTCTGATCTGCAAAGGGCGCATTGGTAACAGAAGATAAAATAAGCAATATATAGTTCACATTGATTTTCAGAGCTGAAGTTTGAAATTGGAAAAAATAAATGCACTTACATAGCTCTCAAAACCAACCGATTTTCAAGCAAGAATGTTTCATCCATCAGGAAGAACCTGGTGATATCATAAGATAAGACATGAATGTGTGAAGAGAAGTAGTAATATTATATTTAGCAAGAAAACAGCAGTCATTTATGGAACCTGATGAGTTGAGATGTTACAGATGAAGTGCGAGGTCTTGGAGATGCTGACTGAAGAGCACCTCCCTCCAAAAGAGCAGCTTTGTCATCTTCTTTAACAGCTTCATTTCCCAACTCAACCAAATTGATATCAGAATGCCTGCACATGAAAATTGTGAGAAGAATACTAGCCAGGTGGTTTAAAACTCATGGGAGCTTAAAGTTTAGTTTAGAAGAGGTCCCAGATATGAGATACCTAAAGGCATATCAACCAAGAAAGAAGGAATATCTTTTACATAGCTCAATTTAACTTAGAAGTAGAAGTAGAAAAAGAAAAGGAAGAGGTTGTAGTAGGCATACAGTTTGGAAGAAGCCGTATTTTTCCTGTACTCCAAATACTCGGAATACAACCATGCCGCAAATAACGGTATAATTCCAAGAAAAAATGACACCTGCAAGCAATTGTTGAAAAAACAAGGCAACTAGTGTCAAACAAATTAAAACACCGGATGGATCATACAAGCTAAGCAAGGAAAATTAAAACAGGAAGCAAAGATGAAGCAAGTAAGCAGCTTTAGGGTTTGAATTTGAGTGAGAAGAGTGCAAGATCTAAGATACAAGTAGTGATTACAGATAGATAGATGTGTAGAGTAGCAAGCATTCTAACCTGACCAGGTGTTAGGGGTCCGTAGATCAACATTATTAGTGGTTATGAGCTTGTGTTCCTCCACAAAGCACCCAAAATGTTAAGTACACAAGCAGCAAGATGATGTATTTATATATATGAAGAGAAGGGGAGGGAGATGAATGTGAATTGGATCTGATGGAGGAAGAGAGAAAAATTAAAAAAAAAAAAATGTGTGGAATAAAGGGATATGTGAATTTAGAATGCTATTAAAGCCAGGAGGATGTCTCCGTCTGTATACAATTGCTCCCTTCCTTCTTACTCCTCCATATCCTCACACTCTCACAGCGAGAGATAGAAGCAGAGCTGTAAATAAGTTACTGTACTGAGTGTGCTGGTTGAGAAATTAGCATCTATGTGTGTTCTTCTTCCTGTTTTCTTACTTTTTTTTTTCTTTTTTTTTTTTTTACAAATAAAACATTACAAAAAAAAAAAAAAAAAAAGTACTACCACGTTTATTACCTTTTTGTGATACATTCAAATGTGGAATTTATTTGAGGCAAAACAGGTAGCAGAAGAAGAAAGGGAAAGGGATTGAATTGGGTGCATGAATACATACATACATTTTCACTCATTAAAATTTTGCATTCATCTCCAATTCCATTAACGCCAAACATGCAATTATTTCTTTGTTTTCAACTTAATTGCAAGTAGATGTAAAACAAAGTGCACGCATACAGTTTTCAAAAAAAAAAAAGTGCACGCATACATACATACAATGGGATATATCATATATATTCAACTTCAATCATTTAAAATAATTAAATAAATGATGGAGGGAATTTAGCAGTCGGAGTGAGGGTGAATCGGCCTGTGTGTACCACCGACACCAGTTTTGGTACCTGTGGGTGTTGCACATCACTTCTCTTTAATTTATTTATAATAGGCCATTAGGCCCACACCGCCTCAGCTACATTCTTATCGTTGCTTGATGAATTGGACTAAGCACCAGGGATTTTGGTTGACCTTAGCTTGCCCATATGCTGCGCTCCACTTAAAATATTAATTAGATGGACTAATCCGCTAACATTTTGTTTTTTTTTGAGAAAACTAATCCGCTAACATATTAACCTTGATGTTGATAACATACAACGAGATGTAGAGAATTTACGATCATTATTAAGACTGAAATAGTTATTTCAAATGATTTGTATAGAATTCATGAATAAATACACACAAATTTGATAAGTTTGAGGTGATTCACGGTCTTATATAATAAAATGTATATACATGCAAATTTAATAATATTTGAGGTGATTCGATTTATATAATATATAATAAGATAGATATTACATACTATTTGTATACAATTCATGAATAAATATACACAATTTTGATTAATTTTGAAGTGATTGATTTTATATAATAAGATAAACATTATGTATGATTTTGCACAAAAATCATCAATATATACACTCAAATTTGTTAACATTTAATGTGATTGACCTTATATAATAAGATGGACATCACATGCGATTTGTATAGAATTTATGAATAAATAGTTAAATACACAAAAATTTGATAAGTTCAAAGTGATTTACGATCTTATATAATAAAATGTATATACATACAAATTTGATAGTATTTGAAGTGATTCATCTTATATAATACGTAGTATATAATAAGATGGATATTGCATACTATTTGTATAGAATTCATGAATAAGTATACACAATTTTGATAAAATTTGAGGTGATTGATCTTATATAATAAGATGGACATTGTATACGATATAATTCATGAATATATACACACAAATTTAATAAAATTTGAGGTGATTGATTTTATATAATATGATGAACAATATTATATACGATTTCTACATAATTAATGAATATATACACACAAAATTGATAAAATTTGAGGTGATTGGTATTGTATAATAAGATGGACATTACATACGACTTTTATAGAATTCATGAATATATACATAAAAAATTGATAAAAGTGAAGTGATTGATCTTATATAATAAGATAGACATTACATACGATTTATATAGAATTAATGAATATATACAAACAAATTTGATAAAATTTGAGGTGATTGATCTTATATAATAAGATGGTCATTATATACTATTTTTATAAAATTCATAATATAAATACACAAATTTTATAAAAAAAATTGAGGCTATTGATGCTATATATCAAAGTTGTGAAATTGATAATTTAAAGTAATGAAAATGGGTAGTAAGTATGAGTATGTGAAACATTTGAGAATTGAGCAGAGGGTGAGTGCCAAGAAAAGCGCAGCTCATACACTTGGCAGGCAGTGCAGGGAGACACGTGGTCAGCAAAAACGCCCAAGCCACATTCCAAATACCTCGTCACTTCGGGCACCCCAGCTTTGGAACCCCAACCCAACCCAACCCAACCCATCTCCTCCCTGGAGTTCCCCTGTTTCCACGCAGTTTCAATTCGTTAAACAAAGAACCATCACTGTGTTACAATTCTTGAATTTCTGATGCATTTCTTCTTTTACTGTTACCAACATTATTTTTGAAGATAATCGCAAAAGATTTTCCTTTTTTTTTTGTGTTTTTTTTTTCCTTTTCTTTTAGAAATCCATCGTTGAGATTCAAGATATTTTCCTTGAGTATTGGCTCAAGTTTTGTATGGAATTTGGGGAACCTGCGAATCAGCATTCTATTGATCTTGGTGTTGGAGCTGGGAATCCTGCGGTTCCACGCGTAATTCCTGGACTGCAGCCAATTGGGTTGGCGACTATCAATCTTGCTCCCGTGCTTCCTCAACTAGTTGCCCCTTTGGGCTTTGGATTCAGCCCTGATATGTTCATCAGAATGGAGATGGAAAGGTCCTTGTCTCTGTATCAGGTTCGTTGGTTACTTTTTCATGTATGATGCAAAAATGCGCGTTTATTTATTTCTTGATTTCCCTCCATTCCATTTTATGATTCTCTGTTTTCTTTTCAAATTTGTTTCAGATGATGATCAACGAGGGTTTGGTGCCATCACCAGAGGAGGAAATCAGGCGGAGAAATGCCATTCACAAGCTAAAAAAGGTTCTTGGATATAATATGCCCATTTAATCCTCTCTTTGCGAACAACAATCTGCACATAGTAATCTTTTGCTATTTCTCAAAGTCATAGTCATGTTGTTTATATTACAGCAATGCAGTGGCACTTCTTTAAAGTTGTGTAATTTTCTGTTTTAATTGTGATTCCAAGTTGACTTCAATTTCTGTAAGCTGAATGATTTTTTTTGTATCATATGAAATACAATCACACCTCGCAGATAGTAATGGAATGGATTAAGAGGGTAGCTTATCGACACCAACTCCCTAAAAGATACCTCAGAAGTGCTTCAGCTACAATATTGACATATGGATCGTATGGTCTTGGGGTAAGTCTGTCCCATTTTACTTTGTTTCCACTTAAGTATATTTCTTGATGTTTGTAATTGGAAATTTCAATAGCCTCACCGATAAACAACAGCATCATTTTATTTTATTTTACTTTTACAAGGTTGGATATTTCTTTGCTTTTGACTTGTGTCATTCTGTTTAGGTTCATAATTCAGAGTCAGACATTGATGTATTGTGTGTTGTCCCTTGCTTTGCTAATATGGTGGTATGTCTTTCTACTTTTGATCATTTTTCTTGGGTCCACAATCCACATATGTTGCAGTACCACAATTTTTACTAGTGTTATACTGTGACTACTGTAGGAAGATTTTTTCGTTGTTTTGTACAACATACTTGCAAGCAGACCTGAAATATCAGAGATCCAATGTATCAAGGATGCAAAAGTTCCTCTAATGCGTTTTAAATTTGATGGGATCCCCATTGATCTTCCATATGCTCAACTTAAAGTTGTATCCATTCCAGAGGTGAGTTCTGATGCCATCTCTCTCATGGCTGCTGCTGTGGGGTTCTGTTGATCAAGATCTTTGACCTTTATTTCATCTCTAATGTAGTTGCATAGTGCTGAATAAACAACTGAATGTTTTTTTACTAAGCCAACTGATTTATGTTATCCAGAATGTGGACGTCTTCAACCCATTCTTTATGAGGAATATTGATGAGAGCAGCTGGAGAAGTTTATCCGGAATACGTGCTAATAGAAGTATAATGTACCTTTTGCCAAACATTGAGGTAAATGATTATACAAACAAACATGATATGTTAGATTCTTAGAACTTTAGAATTATATGATATTGAGTATATGTTATTCAATTTTGTTTGTATCAATCCACCATTTATCTAGTGTTAGAACATGGAGTTCCAAAATCTTTTGAAATACTAGCCAAGCATTCTTTAATTGTCTTGTATATGCATATTAATTTCAACTTTCAGAAAATTGATTGCTTGAAAATATTTTAAAATTATGGCAATCATAAGTTGGTAGCATCAATCAATCTTGCTTTGGGGGATGCCATAAGCAGAATCTGCTGTTTATTTTCACATACAAGCATGATGGTACAAGTGTTCACATCTCTTATTTCTCAACTTGCTGTTTAACAGCTATTCCAATCACTGCTACGCTGCATTAAATTATGGGCAAAGAGACGAGGATTGTATGGAAATGTAAGGATTGTTTCTTTCCATGTTTGTTCATGTTTTACTGATTTGTTACAGTCTGCATATCATACTGGTTTTCCATTTTTTGTGTCTTGGTCATGTCTAACATTGCATTGCATTACCTTCAGTTGGTTGGATTTTTTGGAGGGATTCATTTAGCAGTCCTTTCAGCATTCATTTGTCAAAAGCATCCAACAGCAAGCTTGAGTACCCTCGTTTCTATATTTTTCAAGACATTTGCCTTTTGGCCTTGTCCAACTCCAGTAGTTCTCCACGATGGGTTGACACGGCCATTCATTCCCAGCGAAAAGCTTGGCTTTCTGCCTATCCAGTTGCCAGGTAGTGAATGCGATTTCTGCCATTCTAACATTACGAGAAGTACATTCCAGAAAATCCGAACAGAGTTTCTCAGGGGACATGTTTTGACAAAGGTATGAATCATTGCTTGAGTAAACACTCACTCCTAGTTCAGACTTTTATAAATTGCTATAGTAAAGATCAATTGTGCTTGCACTAGCATAGGCATAGCATACTTACTGGATATCCTGTTTTGTTTAATAATGGATACTTGTGCACAATGGTTCTTGTTACAGGACATGTTGAGTCCAGCTTTTGATTGGACTATCCTCTTTGAACCTTTTCCTTATTCAAAGAAGTACGGACGACTACTCAAAATATACCTTTCAGCTTCTGACAAAGATGGACTAGGTAACTGGGTTGGTTGTGTCAAGTCTCGCTTCCGCTGGCTTCTGGTTAAGGTATGTTTACGTGTAGCTTGTATATTTGTGTGGACATAAATGAATGAAAAAGATGTAACTATAAAGTGGCTTTTATTCATCATAATAATCTTTATTGGTTTATTCTGTCAAATCATTATTATTATGAAATAAATGAGTGATGAGTTGGGGGTTGTGTTGGTTTATGTGGGTGCAGCTGGAGGAATTATTACAGGGTTTTTGTGATCCCAACCCTACAGAATACATTGACATTGATGAATCAGAGGTGAACGTGGTGTTCTATTGGGGATTACAACCTGGAAGGAATAACTTCATCGACATAGAGTCAGTTGAGGATGAATTTATGAAGAATATAAGCAACATATATCAAGGGTCTACTGGAAGAATGAAGTTATCGATAGTGAGATCGTCCCAACTGCTGAAGAAGGCAGAGTATAGCAATAGCAGCAGCTGCTGCAGTGGATACAGGAGCTGGAAAGAAATATCTGCAAAGGCGGTGAAGCACAAGGGGCAACAGATTGATGGAGGAAGATATTTGGGTGCAAATAATGGAAATGGTGCAGAGGGGGCTTAGTTTAGGCTCTCTCTCTCTCATATGCAGAAGCAGAAAGAAAGAAAGAAAAGAAAAGAAAAAAAAAAAAGTTGATGATGATTCGCAGGGGGGCTGTACAGCTAGCTTTGTTTAACACATTTCAGAGAAACACACAACAGAAAACAGGGTGGATAGATCGGAGGAAGAGTAACTTTGTTCTTCAACACGTACTACACATGCATGACTGACAAAACAAACAAACAAACAAGCATGGATTTGGTTAATTGTAAAATTTCATTTCATTTCATGCTGTCTTGTAAATACTTGTGTACGTGTTTCCCTTTTGCTGAAACATGAAAAAGAAGAAAGTTACTGCGGTCTGCGGGCCACAAAATTTTAAAGGGTTGTGAGTTTTGATGCCTGCCGCCGCATGCATATGTACCATCTATTCAGGGAACAGAACTTACTCGTGTTCATGTTCGGTAATGTTCATTTATGTTCGTTTATTAAGGTAAACAAACATAAATGAATAAATTTTAGAGTTCGGCTTATAAACAAATATATATATATATATAGTTGTGTTGTTTGTTTGATTATTGTTTGTGAACATACATTATTTTTTGTTCACAAACGAATTGTGATAATGAACATGTACATGTGTTCCAACAATTATACTTTTAAAACGATAATGCAATAAACTGATATCAATAAACTAATCAAAGTAATTCTTTTTATTTTCAACTTATTGGCATTCTCATACTAATTACTTAGAAAAGTGAGAATTGATAAAATAAACTAGATTTTGGCTAATAAGTTATTTTCCAAACACTTGAAAGTGTAGCTTTCATATTGTCCTTCATGCCGAACCCATCAAGACAGACACGACAGCTAAAACCAGAGAAAAATAAGAAAAGATGCCATTCTTATCCTTGAAACTGCCCGTAGTGGCCTGGTGGTTTACTGATCACTAATGACGCCGTTGATTCTAAATATCTGGCCTTAACAGTGCCATTTTTCTTTAAATAAGCATTATTAATTCATAATAATAAAATACGGCAGCTAGCTAGCTTTGCTTTATTATAATCTATGTAATCTTTAATTGATATTAATAAATCATACATAGTAATTGTCATTGTCGAATGAACTTAAAGAAGAATGACTTAAGACACACCAAAAAATAAAAAGAATGACTAGACTTGACATTTCACCATGCTCAACCACACTGTTTTTGTTGGTTTACACACTAGTCCAAAAAACCATCATTTCAAGTATAAATATCTACCAATATAACAATATTTTATACTCCGCACCATAGTTGGATACCATCTAAATATATAACTATTCCACCTTTAATAATAATAATAATAATAATAATAATAATAAAATTTTAAAAAAATCAACAATTCAACTGTTTATTGAATATGACATGCGGTATTATATAATACTCTTATAATCTTATCTTTTATTATAAAAAGCAAAAAATTCTACTCTGTATCAATTAGTGATGTATGTACTATACTATATATATAAAGGCCATGACAACTACTGAGCAAACTAGATAATGCAGATCATGCCCGTGTGAGCAACTCAACTAATCGTTGCAGAGGTTAAATTTGTCACAAGATACCAAGGGTCGAGTCTCATCAACGACAGTGTCGGAGCCGTGTGGGAGCCTAGAGGGCAGAGGCTCCTTGTCCACCATAAGCGATCGACCATATAAAACTATAATTAACAACAAATTAAATTGGCTATTTATATATTCGAGTAATAAGAAATTGGAACACCTTACTATATCTGTCTCTAATCTTAGTATACATGAATGCAAACTAAGCCAACTTGCATTATATTATATATTGTGAAGGGAAAGGAAAGAAAAGATAATAACACTTGAAAATTGTCAAGACAAAAAAAAATATATTGAATTCATATTGATGGAGATATAGCAACAAACAAGGTAGCAAAAAATATCATGATGAATACTTGAATAGTAGGTGAATATATGTGTTATTATTAGTTAGCCAACAGAGTCACAAAAACAACTTTAATTTGATTTTCTGATTAATGGTATGGTATATATGTACCAACCATACATCCACATTATATATACATATATTATTGGACTTGGTGTATATATATAGACTATAGAGAGAGGGCTGGCTATGCAATTAAGAAGCGCTCTAGTCTATACAGCAACCTAGCTAAAATATTCAAAGGCCGGGCTTCAATTGAATTCATTTTAGCTTCTTCTTCAAAGGCTTCTCATCGATCTGGTCTCTATCTACACCAAATTACTGCAAGATGAAGAGTTTATTCACAGCGATGATGCTTATTTCCTCTGTCCTAAATGGGGGAAAAATTGGCAATAACAATTACAGTAGTGATGATGATGATGGTAGTAGCAACGGCGGTCTGATCAACACCGCTTGCAACAACACCCCCAACTACGCACTCTGCGTCTCCGTCCTGGCGTCCGACCCCCGCACCAGCTCCAAGGCGGTGAACGTGGAGACTTTAGGGCTTGTGATGGTGGACGCCGTGAAGGCGAAGGCGGAGGAGATGATAGAAACGATTCGGGAACTGGAAAAGTCGAAGCCGGTGGAGTGGAGGCTTCCCCTCAGCCAGTGTTACATCTACTACTACTACGCCGTGGTGCACGCGGACGTGCCGGAAGCAGAGGCGGCTCTGAAGAGAGGCGTCCCCAAGTTCGCGGAGGATGGGATGGCGGATGCGGCGGTGGAGGCGGAGAGCTGCGAGGCTGCGTTTAAGCTGCAGAATGGAGATATAATTTTGGAGTACTCGGGATCCGCCATCGATGAGATTAACAAGGATGTAATCCAACTCTCTGCTGTCGCCACCTCTATCATCAAGATGCTGTTATGAAATATATGATCTCATCATCATATCCTCCATCTTCGATCGATCTCTACTTCATTATTTATATATAAATGTGCAGTACGTGCATATATGGAATACATGATATAGTATACATACCGCCAGCCCGCTAGGGATTGGATCGGATCGGTACAATTTATTTTGTGTGAGATGAATCTAGCTAGGTAATTATGTATGTATGTATGTACAATTCAATTAGCTAGCTAGATAGTATGGACTATATATATGTAATAAGTTGTTCATTAAGTAAAAATAAATTTAATTGTTCGATCTCCTACCTAACTTAATTAGCATCATAATTGTATTCTTCATCATATCATATCATAATAATTTTGTTTAATGGAGAAGCTAAGATATTTTCATGCCCCACATGAATATATATAAAAGTATTGTCAAAGAAAAAGATATGCAATTGACAATTTGACATCCACCCAAATGATTCACATTTTTAGTGTAAAGTAATAGGGATATGATAACAAATGTAATATAAATCATACATGTATTGGAAGTTTATTAAACTAATCAAAATTGAGAATGTCTCAATTCATTGTCGCGCATTGACATGATCTTATTGTCCACACTTAATATTATCTATCTGACCATATATATGTCTATACCTAATAATAATTATTTTAAGTATTTAGATTATTTGTTAATTTCAGCATAAACAAATTTTTTTTTAAAAAAAAAAAAAAAAAAAAAAAGCCTGAAAAGTATTGGGATGGGAAAAGGGTGGACATAAGAAGATCGAGTTCTATTATATTACTAATTTCTTTTTTCTTCTTCTTCATTGAAATTGATAAATAACTATAAATTAAACATCAATGATTGATAAACAAACATTCTTGCAAATTGAGGACCGAATCTAATAATACATGCATGGTGATTAGATTTAATTTATTTGTAATTTATATTTAAAATTTTAGTCATATTATATGATAATATAATAGGATTTTTGCCGACATTTATATGTATGGTTTGACCGTTTGATCATCATTTTGTTGTGCGGTATACAAATAAATAGGGGTCGTTTACTTCATTTTTCTGTTTTTCCTTTTCCAGTTTTCCATCTCTCAATTTTTCCAGTTTTCCATCTCCATTTCTCCAGTTTTCCAGTTTTCCAGTTTTCCATTTCTCCAATTTTCTGATTTCATATACAAATTTCATAATACGAAACACAAGTAATACTACTACTAGTAATAATAATAATAATGATGATGATGATGATGATGATGATGATGATGATGATGATGATGATGATGATGATGATGATGATGATGATGATGATGATGATGATGATGATGATGATTAGTAAATAATTTGAGTACATAATAATCATAATAATTAATAATAATAATAATAATAATAATAATAATAATAATAATAATAATAATAATAATAATAATAGTAGTAGTAGTAGTAATTAAAG